>NC_051157.2:123982207-124110590 GCF_013339745.2 Dermacentor silvarum
GGTGAGATCGCCAGGGGCGCTGCAGTGCATCCTTGTAAAAGTCAGTCATGACAATTATCTTTCAATTCCCTGTCTATTGGGGATTGCAACGCAGTGTTGCGGCATGGATTGTTCACCGCAGTGCTTCACTGAGGCGGCTATTAAGGCCGCCGCTTACCAACTGAAACGACACTCTAGCCATAAAGGCGGGAGCAACGACTGTCACTGCAAAACGGCTGTGCAGTATTCTAGGGTCCGTGGACGCAGCACAGTGAAAATGCGCCCGTTTATCTGTGTGCGCGAAGCCTCCGCGATGCATTGCAAAGAAAAGCACGCTGCCCAGCGACACAATTAATTCATCGCTTGTCATCGCTTGCCCAGTTAAGGTGCTCCGTGCGCATGTACGCAGAATTTGAGTGTGTTTTTCTCTCCCATGTGCTTGAAGATTGCCTTTGCTGCTGAGCTAACAGCGATCACAGATGGATATAGTAACGACAGCGCAGCAATCGCATTTTGGCGGGTGGTGCTCCTGTGTGCAGTTAGGAAATTAGACTTCGAACGCCGGAAGGGGTTGCAACTGTTTAGTGTGCCGTGCTTGTGATGAAGAAATGTCATCGCACTGGGTTTAAAAACGCGAGCGTTTCTCGACGCTCACCGTGTTTGCGACACTGCGGGTCCGATACATCACCAATGACAGAGCAGCCATCTCAAACAACAGCTGCGATACCTTGACTTGGAAAACACTACGCACTGCTCAGAATCGTCATCCACCATGGAACATCAACGCCTTGCAAGCAGCTACAGTGTCGTGCCAATATTATTTGCTGTGCGTTACGTCGCTACAATGCAGACAATGAACCGTGTTGTGGGGTCATCACTACCTAAGAAGATAGATGCATAAGCCAGCGAAAGTCGCCGCTTTGTTTTTGATAGTGGTTCCAGTACATCACCGATGACAGTGTGCTGTGCGTATTTTCTGTCGGCGTCAAGATTGTTGATGCCTCTCAGTTCCACACCACGTCGCTGTTGCCGGAAAATAAGTTGGCGTGGCTCAACCATGGTGGGCGCGCGCACAAGAGTTACATGCCTCTCACGTGGCGTGACCTATGGTTTTGATTGACACGCGAACTCGTGCCAAACTCGTACATCGCGAAGCCCCCCTCGTGTTGAACTCGGGAACATGGTGGCGGCAGCAGCAGCATGTGCCATCGCATACAGCGGCAGCAAGCGTGAATATGACCGTCTGGACCCGTTCACCTACATGTCCGACGTAGAGTTTCAGCGTCATTTTTGCCTTTCCAAAACTTGAATACGCTGGCTGTGTGACGTGTTAGGCGAAGGCCCTCGTCTGCGGAGACAGCGTGGCGGGCAAATTATGCTTTCCCAGCACAGATTGGTGTGACTAGGCTGTGGAGGAATAGTTCGTGCGATCGCTTCGGCTCCCTCCGGCTTCAAGCGCAGTTCTTCCACTCCACCCCAGCGCCAGGACAGTTCCGGGTCGTCATTGAAGTACTGGGGCACCTGCGAGCACCTGGGGTTCAACCCGGACTAACCAACCTGTGAAGGAGAAGTGGTCTCATTATATAGGAAGACTCAGAATGGATGGCGGGCTGCCCTCTGGTGTAACAGGTACCGAAATCAGTTTTCGCAGTTACACGGTACCGCTGCACTGAACGGGCAGAGAGGCGAAAGAAGTTACTTCGCCAACACGGTCCGCCTCGGCACTCCCGAACGACCACCCCTCCAGGCGGCAAATGATTTGGCTCACGTAATGCGTGAGCAAAAGCGTATACATATGGCTGTCGGAGGAGATGACCGGCGACTTGTTTCCTCTGACCGAGCACATCATCGCCGACTGCAGGAAATACCTCCGTGAGGTCTCGAGGGACGAACTGCTGGCGCGACCTCCACTCGGTGGCCCCGGGAAGATAGCGCAAATTGACGAGTGCCTTCTTCCGCGGCGAGCAAAAGTACAGTCGAGGCCGCCTAATGACGGGCGACGTTTCACCGAGCCGCCAAAATTAGGGCGGTGTTAAAGAGGGTGGCCCATGGATCTTCGGCATGGTCTGCGCGACCAGAGGGGTGCAGCGACTTTTCAAGGTCGACTGACGAAAAGCGACGACGCTAGGCGCCATTATTGCAGCCAATGTCAATCGGGACCATTATTCATAGCGCCGAATTGTCCGCATACATCTGTATCCCAAATTTAGTTGATGATACCGAGCTGTGCCTCAATGTGCATTGGGAGACAGTAAACCACAGCGTGAACTTTGTGGACCCCATCACGGGCGTTCACACGCAAAAAAAAAACATAGAATGTTATTGTCAAAAACTGCAGCGCCACCTCATCAGCGGTGGGTACAGTGTAACTGCACCAATGCTGCAGTCCCACCTGGGATGGATGTGATGGCAGTCAACGGCCACGTACGCTGCAAAGACCTTTCTTGCGTTTGTTAGAAGCCACGGATCGCTCGGGCTACCCACTATGAAGACTCTTTCTTGCGGTTGTTAGAAGCCATCGCCGGGCGCTAGCTAGTATGAAGGTGCATCACAATATAAAAGAAAATAAAGCGTAGTTTTCTGACCCATGGATTTCCGTCATTACTGCGTGCTTACACGCTAAGCTTGCGGCAAACCACTTCTGTGCTAGCCGATGCTCACTTCGTCTCACAGCCGTACTTTAGCGCGAGCAACGAGAGATCTGTTGAAAGACCAGTGCGAAAACCAGCCGCACACCAATATGTGCTCGGAAATGGGAGCGCAAGCACGCAGCGAGCCGCACCAATTCAATCCAGAGGAAAGAGAAGGAGCAGCGAGCGATCTGTTGAAAGCTTAGTGCGGAAATCAAGCGCACACAAATCTATGCTCGGGAATGCTAGCACAAGCACGTATTGAGCCGCGCCAATCCAATCAAGAGGGAAAAAAAAGAAAGGTTAGCGTCCCCTCGTGGTATAACGCGAAACGTGTTAATCTACAAATTAGCCTAATATACATTCAGTGTACATCTTGTAAACTTTAAAATGCTTATAAGCGAGATTAAATTGAGTAATATTATTGCACTAAATGCATTTATTTTATAACTTGCTTGTGCCTGTAATGCACTCGGTGGAACGACAAACAAGTGAAAGAAGGCACGACCATGCACCGACCGTATGATCACGTGAGCCCCAGTTTGTCGACCGCCCATATGGCAACGACCAAGAGATGATAGCCACCCAGAGTGAACCTAGAATCCAATGAAACGGGAGGCGTGACAACGGACAAACTTTGTCTTGTTACCATTAGTTCTTTCATCTTGGGGCGTCGCCAGAGCTCGGGAAGATCCCGAGTTTCGCCAAACTCGGCGAATCCTGCATAGCACTCCTGGTCGCTTTTAGGTTGTCGAATTTGAAGATTGCTTGCGTATGTAACAGCTGATATACTAGCCTATATAACAGCTTATCAGAGCATCCAACTACGATCTTTTTTCGGCCCACTTCATTTTCTCGCATATATTAAAGACATATACTCCTATTAAATATTCTACTTTCATTCGAGACTGCTTTTAATGTCCCTGTGCATCCTCTAACCTGAACTCAGTGCTTGCTCGCTTCGTTTTTTTTTCCTCTTTCTATTCCCCCTTTCACTTAACCCCTAGTGTAAAGCAGAAAGCAAACGCTTCACCTCCCTGCCTTTCGTCACCATGCTTCTTTCTCTCTCTCTCTCTCCAGTTTCATTCGTTATGCGGACTGAACTACAATAAAGGTTTTAGTTATAAATATATTTACAATTTATTGCACAAACAACACAACTCTAAATATTTGTACTAGGTGAATTTTGTGTTATTTCCCTGAAAGGACAGCCATTAGATGAATAAGAATATGTCTTTATTTCCGGCAGATTGGGGAGGCAGGAAGAAAAGCTGCAAGTGTAGCTTGAAAAAAAAACCTGCCCCCTATGGTCACAAGACATGGACATCGTGGAGCTGGCGCGTGTTTTGACAGTACAATAATACACAATTGTGCAAGTGCGTGAGAAACATTAAGTGAAAATAAGTAGTTGCGCGTAGAGCAGTTACACAACGTTTCAAACATCACAGAAGTAATAATATATATAATATATATATAATATATATATATATATACACTTTCATCATCTGTACATTATCATCATCATGCGTGTGCCCCTCATCTTCATCGCGCGTGCAGGCGCATCATCATCAGCGTGGACTGTCGACGGCTGTTCAGGCTGGTTGTGGACGCCGCCCTTCTTCGCCGTGTCGTCTCTCGGGCTCAATAAAGGTCGGACCTTGCTGTGACGTCACAAGTGGTGGAGGTGCTTCTTGGTTCCCCGTCCTCTACGCCCGGCCTACTCCCTGGAGCTTCGTTCGGGTCGCCGCTTGTGCCCACTGTCCGTCAGCATGTCGCAAGACGAGCAGCCTGGTGCTTCTACCCTAACCATCCCGCCTCCACAAGCCGCACCTTCTGTGATCATCAGCGGCCACCAGCGCGATCCCCATCTGTTCGCTGGTCTTCGTGGTGAAGATGCTGAGGACTGGCTGGATGATTACGAGCACGTAAGCTCTGCTAATCGGTGGGATGATCCCCACAAGCTCTGCCACGTCTCGTTCTACCTGACCGGTGTGGCGAAGACCTGGTTTTTCAACCATGAGGTTGATTTCATCGATTGGACGAACTTCAAGCAGCAGCTACGGCAAGTTTTCGGCACGCCAGCGGTTCGCTCCGCCCTTGCGAAGAAAACTCTGCATGCTCGCAAACACACTCCGAGTCCTACACATCGTGTAGGACTCGACGGAGTGTTATATATATATTAATATATGTAAGGGGTTTATTTACAAGCAGGGGCTACGTAACAACAGCCTTGGCCCAAGAGCGTCGGTCGCTGTCTCACGCTCTCCGGGCTGCTGGACCTCCTCGTCCTCTCTCGATATTTCTTGGCCCTCTTCCCCCCTACATTGGCCCCGGTGGCGAAGAGGAGCCATCCTGGCGACTCAAGGCGCTGCAAGCACAAGAGGGTCGTAGTAGGGCTTTAAGCGGGTCACGTGGACTGTTTCACGACCGTGGCAGCGTCTGTCGGTGGGAGGTGTCACAGGCTCGACGACGTAGTTCACCGGCGACTGGCATTGTACGACCCGGTAGGGACCATGATATTTCGCTGCAAATTTGCGGGAGAGACCGGGGGTCTGGCATGGAATTGACAGCCACATGAACGAGCCAACAGGGAAGGTAGGGACAGGTTTAGCCGGGTCACAGCGTTCTTTTTGATGACCTTGTGCTACGGATGTAAATGAGCGTGCTAGTTGGCGGCATTCTTCGGCACATTGAGTGAGGTCTGAGGCTGGGCGGTATTCGGACGCATCCGGGCGGTACGGAAGTATGGTATCCATTGTGGAAGAGGGCTCACGTCCGTATAGGAGGAAGAAAGGGGAAAATCCAGTGGTGGCTTGTGTGGCTGTATTGTAGGCGAATGTCACAAAAGGAAGCACCAAGTCCCAATTAGAATGGTCGGAGGCTATGTACATGGAGAGCATATCACCAAGTGTTCGGTTAAAGCGCTCCGTCAAGCCATTAGTCTGTGGATGATAGCTTGTAGTGGTGCGATGAAGAGTATTGCACGCACTCAGAAGCTCTTGAACCACTTGCGAAAGAAACACACGCCCTCGGTCGCTCAGCAGCTCGCGTGGCGCGCCGTGGCGAAGAACGAAGCTGCGCAAGATGAACAAGGCAACATCACGAGCTGAAGCTGTTGGAAGAGCAGCGGTTTCGGCTTAACGAGTGAGATGGTCGACGGTCACAATAATCTACCGATTGCCCGCAGGGGTGGAAGGAAGGGGCCCGTACAGGTCTATGCCGATTTTGTCAAACGGGCGAGCGGGGTAGGGCAAAGGTTGTGATGGGCCAGGCTTGTGACAAGTTCTCTTCCGGCATTGACACTCAATGCAGGAGCGAATGTGCTTGCGGATGTATGTGTACATTCGCCGCCAGTAGAAGCGCTGGCGAAGTCTATCATAGGTTTTCAAAACGCCAGCGTGCGCGTTTTGTGGGTCGGCGTGGAAATGCGTGCACAGCTCGGAGGGTAAATGGCGAGGTATGACAAGAAGCCATTTTCGACCATCTGGCTGATAGTTGCGGCGGTACAACTTTGCGTCCCGGAGCGTATAATGAGCGACCTGGCGACGAAGGGCACGAGATAGCCGTGGGGCAGGTGTCGTCGAAGGCGCAGCTAGGACGTCGATCAGCGAGGCGATCCAGGGATCCTTGCGCTGTTCGGAAGGCATGTCAGTGATATTGACGCTGGCGAAAGAAGTTGCGGAAAGGGAAACAGGCGCAACGTCAGAAGACACCGGCGAGCGGGAAAGTGCGTCGGCGTCGGCATGCTTGCGTCCGGAGCGGTAAAGAACGCGTATATCAAACTCTTGTAAACGTAGCGCCCAGCGTCCAAGTTGACCCGGCGGATCCTTCAATGAAGCCAACCAGCAGAGCGAATGGTGATCGGTGATGACATCAAACGAATGGCCGTATAAGTAAGGGCGAAATTTCTGCAACGCCCAAACAATGGCCAAACATTCCTTTTCGGTAACCGAGTACTTGCACTCTGCCTTCGTGAGGGCACGACTAGCATATGCAACTACGTACTCATAGAAGCCCGGCTTTCGTTGGGCAAATACAGCGCCAAGTCCGATCCCACTAGCATCCGTGTGTACCTCGGTTGGAGCGGTAGGGTCGAAGTGACGTAAAATGGGCGGTGACGTCAAGAGATGACGTAATTTTGCGAAAGCCTCACCACATGCCGTCGACCACCCAGACAGAGAGCTATCGCCGGTGAGCAGCTTCGTTAGTGGTGCTATACTAGAAGCGAAGTTCTTCACAAAGCGGCGAAAGTATGAACAGAGACCAAGGAAGCTGCGAAGCGCTTTCACGGTGGTAGGCTTCGGGAATTCAGCAACAGCACGAAGTTTCTGCGGATCGGGAAGGACGCCGTCCTTCGAGACTACGTGGCCCAGGATGGTGAGTTTGCGAGCTCCGAATCGGCACTTCTTGATGTTAAGCTGAAGTCCTGCGCGCGTCAAGCAGCTCAATACTTCGCAAAGACGATGCAGGTGGCTATCGAAATCAGGGGAGAAAACAACGACGTCATCCAGATAGCACAGGCATGTCTTCCATTTTAACCCACGCAAGACACTGTCCATCATCCGTTCGAATGCGGCTGGGGCATTACATAGACCGAAGGGCATGACATTGAATTCGAACAGCCCATCGGGAGTTACGAAGGCAGTTTTCGGGCGATCGGATGGTGCCATAGGGACCTGCAAATAGCCGGATCTTAAGTCTAGTGATGAAAAGAATTCGGCTCCTTGCAAGCAGTCCAGCGCATCATCGATTCGTGGCAGAGGATACACATCTTTGCGCGTCACTTTGTTTAATCGGCGGTAATCGACGCAGAAGCGTATCGAGCCGTCCTTTTTCTTGACGAGAACAACAGGCGACGACCAGGGACTGCAGGAAGGCTGAATGATGGCGCGCTGAAGCATGTCGTCGACTTGTTCGGCGATCACATGACGCTCAGCAGGGGATACGCGGTAAGGACGCTGTCGGAGAGGCGCTTGTGAGCCGGTGTCGATCGAATGGAGAACAGTGTGCGTGCGGCCTAATGACTTCTGCTGGCAAACAAACGAGCCACGAAACTGGTGTAGAAGTGCAAGAAGTTTCTCGCGGTGCGCCTCGGGAAGTTCGTCGTCGATGGCGGAGTCAAACATGCTTAACGGTCGGCGATCAGGCGTACCAGCAGACGGTGTCAGGGCACTAAGTTGTCCGCGTCGTCAAGGCAAAAGATGGATGATAGGTCGAATGCCTGAATTGTGCCTAAACACTCTCCACGGAGTAAGGTTGAGGCAACTGGCAACGGATTCATAACGAACAACGATGTAGCGCCGTTGGGCATGTCGAGAACGGCAAATGGCAATGCGAGATTTCTGCGGCGTTGAACGGTCTCGGAGGGGCTAAATAGAACTGTGGATTCACCAATGGCGGCATAGGACACGGGTACAAGGGCTGCACTATTGGGTGGGATGTTCGTATCAGCGGTGACCTACAACTTCTCCAACGTAGGGGCAGACAACGCGGAACACAACGCAGAGAACGCCACCTCGGCACGAGCACAGTCAATAACGGCATGATGGTGAGAGAGAAAATCACATCCGAGGATGACATCATGCGAACAAGCTGGTAACACAAGAAACTCAATGGGATACACAACATCTTGAATGACGACGCGGGCTGTGCAGGCGGCTGATGGCTGAATATGGTCTGCGCTGGCGGTACGGAGGAACAATCCCTTTGATGTCGTCGTAACCTTCCTAAGCAAGCGGCAATGTTTCATGTCTATCACTGAAACTGCAGCACCAGTGTCCACAAGCGCAAGGGTATGAAAGCCATCCACAAAAACGTCGTTGAGGTTGGCCGGAGAAATGCGAGGACTTGAATTGATCGACGACGACGCAGTTCGTGCCTCGGGAACTGCGCCATCTAGTTTTCCGCGTCAGAAGGGCAGGGACGACGGCGCATAGGTGACAGAGAGCGGCGTCGAGGGGATACAGATCGGTGGGTAGGGGACGGCAGGCGCTCAGGCAGGCGCTCGGGCGAAGAAGATTGTTGTAGCCGCGCTATGCCATCAAAGCGTCGAGCATCGTACGCAGACGGTCGCATGGCGTCCATTTGAACGGGAGGGCGACGGCGGCAGAAGCGTGCCACATGTCCTGCGTAGCCGCAAGAATAGCATATAGGGCGATTGTCCGCAGTGCGCCATGGATTTGAAATCGTGGGGACTGCTCGGCTGAACGGAACAGGTGGTGGTCGAACGGCTGCCGGCGCGGAAGAATAGGTTGGCTGACGATGCGACCCGGCAGCGACGACTTGCGCGTACGTCAAGGGCGCAGACTCCGGAGGTGGCGGACAAGCGAAAGGCAAAGCGTCAGTGACCTCTTCCTGGATAACTTGGCGTATGACTGGGGCCAGATGTTGTGCCTGTGCTGGCTCGGGTGTGCTTGATAAAATAGAGAGTTGTCTGGCGACCTCCTCACGCATGAACTGCTTGATCTGAATCAGCAGTGCATTCTGGTCACCCAGAGTCAAGGACGCGATCGAGTCGTTCTGTTCCAGAGGGTGTCGAGTTTGGGCGCGTTGCTTGCGCAATTCGTCAAAACTCTGGCACAAGCTGACAACATCGGTGACGGTTTGTGGGTCTTTGGCCCATATCATTTGAAATGCGTCATCGGCTATTCCTATCAGGATTTGTTTGACCTTATCCGACTCGTGCATTAACGGGTTGATACGCTTACACAAGTCGACGACGTCTTCAATATAACTGGTGAAGTTCTCACCGGATTGTTGAGCGCGTTCACGAAATCGCTGTTCTGCGCGGAGCTTGCGTACCGCGGGGCGGCCGAAGATTTCCGAAAAAGTGGTCTTGAACGAGGCCCAGTTATGAATCTCCGCTTCGGGATTGCGGAACCAGAGGCTGGCGACGCCGGTCATGTAAAATATGACATTGGTCAGCCCAGTCGCGTCGTCACATTTGTTGACTGCGCTCACCCTCTGATAAGTTGCCAACCAGTCCTCGACGTCTTGGTCGTCAGTCCCGCTGAATACCGGCGGGTGACGCTGAGGCAGCACGCCGGGACAGACGGTGGGTTGAGTCTGAGAGGGCGCTTGGGTGGTGGTTTCTTCAGCCATCGCTGGCGCTGGAGGCAGGGTACGGCTTCGTAGTTCCATGTTGGGAGACAAGGAGACTACCCAGCACCTTTCCACCAAAATGTAAGGGGGTTTATTTACAAGCAGGGGCTACGTAACAACAGCCTTGGCCCAAGAGCGTCGGTCGCTGTCTCGCGCTCTCCGGGCTGCCGGACCTCGTCGTCCTCTCTCGATAGTTCTTGGCCCTCTTCCCCACTCCAATATAAGCAAAAAGAAAAAAAATACTCCCACGCGCATATCTGATAGAAGCATATTCCGTTGCGAAAAAACATAGCAAAACAACTTTTAGTGCACTTCAACCATACTGGCCCTCCAAAGACCACAGTGACAGAGAGGGTGTAACCCCGTGCGAGCGGGTGAACTCTCTCCCAGGACGGCGGTGTGGTCCCGCAATCCAGAAAGAGCGAAAAGCCTGAAAGCCCAGTTCACCCAGGCCAGTCTACTGCTCTTAAGTGCTCTTAAGGGCACTTTGGATGCTTCTAATGTTCACGTGTAATAGGTCGATTGAAGTACTTTTCTTTTGTTCACTAATAATATCTTGTCTGCTTGTTATACAATCATCAACAGTATTAAATTCTTGGCTCAGGTTATAAGTTCTAAGTTCTCCTTCGAATTAACTCTGATCATGCTGGCTCCTTCATGCTTTCTCATATATATTTTTCCATTCCTCACCCACACATATTTGTAGGATGTTTGTCTTGCTCTCTTCTTCGCTGGCCACAAAAAGTTCTCGAGTGGCCAGTCTTGTTCGCATTAATGAAAATATTCGCATCTCTCAGCGATGTCCTCTTACTAACCCATGCGTCTTTCATCTGCGTACTCGCGAATTAAACCAGTATCGGTGGGACATTGCCCTCTTTTGCTTACATCCTGGTTATGTTTTCACCTCTTCCGGCCCCGGTTCCGCCAGGCGGAGCCTTCACGCCAGTGACCGCAATTCCTCGCTTCGGTTATCATTCTTCTTCACTGTAATGCCGTGAATTTCTTTGTTTAGCCTGTGGGAATAGTCTTCCAGGCGCTGAACCGACAACCTTAGGCGAGCTACTTCAGACTTTTTCCTCCGCGAAGGTCATTTCTGATGTTACAAACTTTTGCTTCATACCGTCTATTTCCTCCTTATTGTTTCGTAGAAGCTGTAGCATGCTGTCATACTGTTCAGACATGTGTTCCAAAGAAGTTTTCATCGTCTCGATTTTCTTGCCCTGTTCTTCCAGTTTTAAGAGTACATCATCGTGCTTGGCTGTTTGAATTTCCGTTGTCTATTATAGTTTTCCCAAACGTGTTAGCACATTTGTAACCTTATCTATGAGAGTCCTTATGCAAGTCAACACGTCTCTGATTGAAGGCTCTCCTGTCAGCTCCACACCCTATTATCAGATTGGCTGCCCACTTTTGGTTCCGTTCTCCTGCTGTTGCCAGACGTGAACGTTGGACACGTTCAGCATTCCATGTCTTGCTTTCACATCATCTTCAAGGCTGTGTTATATTCGAGCATTGTCCAGTTTAATACGAGTTTTGACAAACCAGGCATGTGACGTTATCGGACGTAAGAGCCTTCATGCATGCAAGACATACATCTTTATCACCCATTTCGGCTTAGCAGAGTGTAGTCCAGTGAAGCGCCCAGAACAAAGATCTGATCAAGCTGTTACCCTTACCTAGAACGGCAAGGCAGATATCATAAGCGCCGTCCCTTGGCGCTCCGCCGGGCTGCAGTCATGCGTCGGTCACTGCTTCGTTTAATATTCGTCGGTCCAATGCTTTCCGCTCCTGTGTCGCTGTTCCACGGTGACGTCATCCATGAAGCAAAAAGCCACTGCACACGCCGTGTCTCGCTCCAGCTGCGCACCGCTGTTCTTTCCAGTCTCTGGTTGCTTTACTATCTTCTTTTTGGGCCAACCATTCCACTGCTGGCAGTTTCACAGCGCCTGGTGCTGCTGAAGTGTTAGGCAGATGCAGATCTGCTATTCACCTCCTATAATGGAAGACAAACATCAACAGCTCTGTTCGTCGGCACTCCGCCAGACTCTCGCTACATTCAATACCTACTCTTCCTTTCGGATTGCCTGGGGCCCACCTAAGAAAATTCGGGGTAGCTTGCACTAGTGCCGCAAGGCTAAAGACACAGGGGAGCTGATCGGTATCGTTTGTTCTCGGCTTCTCTCACGCCGGGATCTCCTCGGAGCCGACGCTTTCTTTCCCGTTCCCTAACATTCTCTCGCTGGACGTACTCGGGGTCTCCGGCTCGCCGTCGCAGTTTTGCAGCGACTTCTTTGGCTAACCGTGCTAGCTCCAATCGACGTCGACGCTGGCAGTCTCGCTCAGCAGCGCGCCGCGATTCTTGGTAAGCGGCTTCTTCCTCAGCAGTACAAACCTTCTTTGGTCGCCCCATGTCTACGTCTGGCGCGCCGCCGCCGCGCACCGGTTTTCATACGGAACGAAGCAGCCCATGCACAGTTGGCCGTGACGTCACGTCTGACTCACGGCGCATGCGCAGTAGTGCGCAGCTGGTGGCGAAGTCGTGGGGGAAGTGGAGCGAAAGCATTGCACATTGTACGGGCGGCTAGCGCTGACGCGCCGGGAAGACGTCACGGCGCATGCGCAGTAGCGCGCAGCCCGTGGTTTCGAAGCGATTATGCTAAAGCGACTAGTAAAAGCGTTCAAAATCATTTTATTCTAGTTTTGAGTTTTCTTCAAAAAAGACTGGACCTCGTACAAAACTCATATTCTGAGGAAATGTGGCGAATGATAATGGTGATATGCAGGAAGATATTGCAGCGTGTGTGTGAATTAGGGATTACATAAAAATTGCTAAACCGTGGTTTTCGGCCTTTTAGGGTTTTCGGCCTATGTATGTATGTATGTATGTATGTATGTATGTATGTATGTATGTATGTATGTATGTATGTATGTATGTTCCCACCTACCTGGGTCAATGGGTAAACAGTGGTGGAAAAGGTAGCACATCAGGCAGCTTTTATGACGTACAAGAGTTTGAAACCAACCATCGAACCAACATGGTACATAGTACATACGCGCCACTCTTTAACAAACCTCTTTCACGCCGACATAGGTCACTGTATGCGCGGGATGGGGTATAGTACTGGTGTTCTAGGAAACTGTTTGACGCCGACTTGAAGAACTGGGTATGTGCATCTCGGTGTTTGCTGGTGTTCAGCGAACCTCTTGGATGCCAGCTTGTGTCAGTGTATATGTGTCAGTGTACCACTCTTAAATTAATGTCTTTCACGCCAACGTGGGTAACTCGGTGTGCGGCACGGGGAATGTGCCGTTCTTAATTCACTAAAAATATCCCTTGAAAATCTGCGATGCTCAGCGGCATCGATCCCAGGTAACATTGTCTCCTCAAGGACAGCAATACCATGCTTTAACAGGCTACGCCACATATGCACTGATAAGTGCGGCTCTCTAATGAACCTCTCGCCACGTTGTGTGACTGAAAATGCGCCACTGATTGTGCGACAAGCGGGGGAACGTGACGCGCCATGCTTATCGTCTCGGAGGGGACGGGCGGATTTTTCGGCAGTGCCACTAGATCGCGTATCATATGTCAAGAAAGAAGCGCGAGACAGGACTTTGGTTCCAACACGACACGTTTCTCAGTGGGGGCGTGCGAATTTCGGAAACTTTCGAATACCGATTCGAATAGCGTCCTATTCGATTCGCTCTTAGAATAGAATAGTCACTATTTCTAAATGCGATTATTTTACGAATACTTTTCAAATATTTCAAAATGTCAACGGCGCCAAAGTAAACAAAATCGAGGCAAAAGTACGCTAAATATTTCACCCGGGCATGCATAGTATTGACATAAAATATGAGAACATGCGTAGTCGCGCAGGGTACGTGACTTAGGTTGCCTTACATTACAGGATGTACAGTGAGGTCAGCAGCCAAGTGAAGCCCCGCCAGTTCCGCCGCTGTTGAACTCGCTGAGAACGGGAGACGGCATTGACTGCTGATAGCTCTGGCAGGGATGACACACGCTGCTGCTGCTGACCCATCCGGCATCACAGATCCGTCGGTGAACACCTGCAGCCGACCCTCCAGTTGCTCCTGGAGTTTCCAGGTTGCTGCCTGCTGCAGAGTGGCCACAGGTGTCCGGCGCTTTGTAGCCCCATCGAGGGAGAGGTGGACCTCTTGTGGCCAGTGGTATGCTGGTGGTGAGGCAACTGCCACTGATGGGTGAGTCACCATCTGCTCCTAGAAAAGGCAGAGCCCTTTCATCCGTGAGGATGGTAGGCTGCGAAGCCGTTCTACGAGGGCCCTGTCATCAGTTGTCCGGTGTAGCCGGTCCATGTGTCCCAGCGCTCGCTGAAGCATTCGAAGAGAGAGAGAGGCCACTCGTTGGCCTCGGCGAGTGTTGCTGCTACTGGGGAATACTTGGGGAGCCCCAGGATGGCCCTCACGGCACCCCTGTGCAGTCCCTCCAGTTGGCCTTTCCTGGCTGGAGACAGGTTCACCAATGGGAGGGCGTAGAGGAGAGCAGATGTTGATGCTGCCTGGTTGAGCCGCAGTGCCCACTTCCGGCCTCTGCCGCCGACTCACTCTGGGCTCTCGTCCTCCTCCTCTCCCCTAACAGTGTCGAGAACGGCGTTTAGCCGTTCGTCACGTAGCCAGCGTTTTGACAGTGGTTGTGTGCGGTCACACAAAGAACGCGCACAACTGTTGTCGACGGCGGCGGCGTTTTTTCCGCGTTCGCACCAAACGCGCGTATCGTTGGTGACGTGTTTATGAAGAACGTGCCAACCTTTGCCGTACACCCTATCGCCGTGTACCGTAGCAACCATAAGGCCATGGTCTCTCTGCATGGTCACTAAATAGATGAAAACTACCGGATCATATATATTACTCATTCATAAATATATCAAATAACCAATTACACCATCACATCTTAATAGTCATAATTGGAAATACATGATTCCCACCAAACTACAGCTTCGCTGGTCTTCCATCTCCACCACAGTGGAACGGCTGACAGTTTTTGTTTATTTATTTATAACTGCAGGGTTCGGGACCCTACCTAAGGGATGGGCATATAAAGGGCTTGAATGATGAAGATCACGTTACAAAGATTTGTCCAACCACAGTTTGAGCAGCATTGGCAGCAGATGCGGCTACCGATATAAATAAACGTTATATTTTGAAATATTTGTCGTCCAGAAAATGTTTTTGCACAACGGTGAAATTTGTACGATCATGAATCATTTAAGACTTTATTATCTTCGACTAGATCCTGTTTGCCGAGAAAGAATATTTTTGCTGAAGATGATAAGTGTAATTAACCAATCGATCAACGGCAATAACGGAATTTAGGAACAACCCACTCCTGTTCGTGCAGGCGCACTTAGCACTATGCGTCAGTACTGCTGATGTATTGTGATAATTGCGCCTGCGCTAACCGCATAGCGTTGCCCACTATGCATGCGCTGTACGTGAAAACTATATACAGCGTGTCCCAGCTATCATGCACCAACACTTACTAATAAACAAATGCCACGTAGGCTGGACACAGTAATGTTTTCCGTCGCTTGGAGATAGGCTGTTTTTTTTCGCATTCCGTCTAATAACGTAATTACTCCTAATCAATTATTTAACTTCATAAATATCATAATTACGCAGGTGAAAAGCGTCAATGAGAAAATTGGAGAGAAACATCAAAAACTCCCGATACAGCTTCCTGTTGTCAATACGGGCTACATAAAAGTTTTCCCGAGCGTGAAAGACGATCTCGAATACGTGCGGCAGTTTTAACTTCTCGAAGAACATCGGGAAAACATGTTTTTCTAGAGAGATATGAAAAACAGACTATACAATAGAAGCATGAACAACGTTCTAGGAATAAAAATAGATGCAATAAAATAGATTGCGCAGTGTGAATAATGCACATCGTAAAACTAAAGCAAAAAAAAGATGAGCAGATGCAGCACTACCGAATATAGCAGCCACTAGGAAGAAATCTGCCCAATACCACACTCAAGAAGACAATGACTTTTTATTTAGAGTTATCTACGACAACGTTACAGTTTACTCGAAGCCAGCTACAGAATCTCATCTCTTCCGGTTTTTACTTGAGTTTTGTGATTCGGTGTACTAACACGTGAGCTTTCGTGGAACTGTAACCTATAGCCATTGTGCCATTCTGCGCCTTCAGAAATAGATGTCAGTTCAACATTTGTTTATATTCTATCGAGAGCCCTTGGAAGCAGGTACACTGCCACAGAATTGAATGTGCTCTTTTCTGTTTCTTAAAAAAAAAGCCGCGGATACATTATAAATCTTGACTCATCGGGTTACTGCAATCTTTCTTAGTTTGCTGTGTGCTATTTCCAAGAATCCAGGAACATTCCGTGATTTCGAAGCACTACCAGCTCTATTATATTCAAAAGAGTCTCTCGAATCTTCGATTCGCTAGATAAAATTTATATGCGCAATAGAGCGTAAGCACACGTATGTGGCTGCCACGTTTTATGTGAGGAAATGTGCTTTTAGTAAAAGATAAAGCACAGGAACTATCAGACATTGATTGTAAATAATGACTATATCTTTTGCTTCAATACGTGTTCGAACACGCTGCGCCGAATCAGCCCACAGGCAGCTGGAGAAATTAAATTGCAGCCTTACTCTGCTGGTGTCAGCGCCGATGCAAGGACCAAGAAGTTTCCTGCAAACATTGCCATTGGGAAATTTTTCCGTTGGATAAATACGCTCTTATGGCAACAAGAGGTTGTAGATGAACTCATCATACAGGGTGTTTCAGCGAACACTTTCAAAGTTTATGTAAGGTTCCCTGTGGCAGATAGCCCAATTCCATTTAATGAACTGGTCTACTCGAACTGGCGGACATTACTTGCACAAAAAATTGCGATGCATAATCGACTAATTAAAAAAAATGCACAAATTAGCTTTTTAACTAATTGCCTAATGGCCCTTATTGCAATTTACAAATTGTAGCCGTGGAGTTCGCAAGGCGGATCTACTTGGAATTAACTCTCAAGATGACACCAGTTTCGAGATAATCATTTCCGAACTTTGCGGAGAAATGCATTGGCGTTCCAGTTAATTTCGTGATTCAATGCATAAAGCGACGTTTTCTTGTCCACAAAGTTAGGGAATTAATATCTCGAAACTGGTGTCATCCCGAGAATTCGTTCTAAGTGGGACCGCCTTGCCAACTCCACGGCTACAAATTCTAAATCGCAATATGCGCCATCGGGTAATTAGTTAGAAAGTTAATTAGTGATTTTTTGTTAGTTATTCGATTATGCATTTCAATTTCTTGTGCAAGTAATGTGACCCTCTTCCAGTAGACCAGCTCATGGACTAGAATTGTGCGATCTGCCACAGGCAACCTTTAAGAATTTTTGAAAGTGTTCGCTGAAACACCCTGTATATTTATCCTCGCGGCTACGAACGACCTTGTGCCATAATTTCTTGCTCTTTGTCTTACTGAATTTTTATGAAATCTGAGTTATAAACCCGGCAGAACGATAGTTTCCACGCACATGCATCATACTTGTGACATTTTTTTTAATTTAAAACTTAAGTTTACTTAAAGAATAAGTTCGGATAATGACTGATCAACTTCTAGCCAGAAGAATTGGGATATCTATGCCCTGGCAGTGGTTTCAATTCTCGCTAAATTGCCATTTTTGCAGCTGCCGTAGGCAGCGTAAGATTGCATTGGTACTGTTTTTATAGAAGAATATGGGGGCGTGATGTCCCTACAGCCTAATTATTCGGGGGTTCAGGATTTACCGGCATGTTTTTTTTTTTTTTTTTTTTTGCAATCGCAAATGAAGTCGTTGCCCAGTTGTGCGCCCTCCAACTCGTTACGTACGTCATAAGAGAAGACCCTATGCGATCCACAGTGAACCGGCGCCTTCAGCCTCTCCACATTTGTTGCTCTAACCAGCTCTGCTCATTGGCTGCTATTCAGATGATCACGGAACTCAGCGAAAGAGACAAGACAGCTATGTCTTTGAATATAAACCCGGGATCAGTCGCGACGACTCTCCCGTGTGGAAAGTCATCGCACGTTTCTGGAGAAAAATAGCTGTCCTTTGTTCTGCTCGCACACAACCCTGCTTTCGACCTGTGACACTTTAGCATAACCTTATTCGGAAAGCACAATTTGGCGAACGTTGCCTGATTCTGCTGAATCAACATACATTTGTTAGCACCATGTGATTCTTGGAAGACGTTAACATCATCGGGCAAGAGCAAGATATAAGGGTCATTTCGCTTCTTACACAGCATTGTTCGTGAGCAAACAATACACACGTGGTGCAAGGACGGAAACTTGTAACACAGTGCGGGAGGAATAAGCAGACAAGCGGCCAAACATTACAACAAAGTCAGGAACTACGTTTAGACCTAGGTCATGTAACCATATTTTGTGATGACTAGGAACCTGAAAAGTATTTGTCAAGCAGCATAGAGTGTGCTCAGTTTACTTTTGCCTTCAATAGTTTTTAAAAACGTGACGTAAATCATAACAACTTTAAGTAGGAAAGCTTGTTTTAGGAGCATGAATTATAATGTTCTTGGAAGCATTCGTTAAGGAATATTCTTCTGCGCAATTTTCCTTAAATACTTTGAGTTCAAGGGTTTTGACTATGGCAACATTGATTATCATGATATAGCAGCAGGTACTTTATTTGCTAGTTTGTAATAAAAACTTGAACCGAGCGAATTGTATTCGGTAACTATGTACTCGAATTATCCGGCCGCTATTATCCTGCTAAAATGTCGCATTTTTAAGAAACCTATTTATGAGCAACGGGTAGCAATCTCTAAAGTGTTCGGTTGCTCTTGCTGGCTTTTGTTCCATCTCTGTCTCTGTGATACAGTAATCAAGTTTCTTGAGCCTAGTGTTGTGAAATCCGCCTAAAATGTTTGCACATATTTGCTCCCTTCTTAACCATACACCTTATTTGTTCTTCTATATACGGGATTGCACCACAATATCCTGCAATCAGCTGGCGTAAACCCTATGTATTTGATGCCAGCTGCAAGTTCTTGTGTGCGGCAACACTTTCTTTCCAACAGTTTTTAAAAATTTATATCGAAATTGGGACTCCGGCTGGAAGCTGTTTTATTTTGCCCTTCATATATACGCACCACTTTTCTTAGATGTACACATCCTCGTGGGACGCTTCTGTTTTATAACCACGTGCCTTTAATTTCTCTCAACAGAACTCGGAATGCATTGCAGAAAATATTTATCACAGATTCAAAGCTGGTTATATGAGCAATTATATGAAAGTGGTTTCGGTATATTCGTTATGTAAGACTTGTTGAGAAAATTGACCCGATTAAGATGTCGACCACTGTGTATCAAAGACATGAAAATCACCGATTAAGGGCGTTTGTAATACCCGGAGTTGACATAAAAAAGTGGTTTACGCATTGTAATAATATACGAAATGATGCAGTGGCACGACATAACGAAGACAGTGCGCCTTGCGGGTGGCACAGAAAAACCACTTGTGAGTATATATGGATATTTCGCCTCATTCGCTGCAAAAAGTTAACTGCATGCACTACAGTTGGGCGTGCCGGGCTGCGGCCGCAGATGTTCCGGCCGGGTTTGCTTCGCCACAGCTTTCAGACTCAGAGTCTGACGAAAAGTGAGCGTCCTCTGACGCACTGCTTCCGATGTATCAATAAGATCAGCCGCAGAGGCAGCGGAATCGCAATATCTGCGATATCCCGAAGTGTGCGCGCCGTTTCCGGAGCCGACATTTTTGCGTTCTGCTTTGATGATCGCAAAACTTCGGAGCGCGTTTAAAAATCACCGCCTGGCAGGAAACAAGAAAATCGCTTAAAAACAAAGATATAATTTCTCCTCTTTCATTTCGATAGCGCAGTGTGTCCGTGAGCGGCGCGGAAGGTCTCGAAAGCGGCGTTTCAAGATATCGATAGAGGGCTAACGGTGGCCAATGGGCACAGTATGGAAAGAGTTAAGGTTATCATCATTACCATCATCAAACCGGTTTATGGGCGGCGGCAGCGATGACCGTGCCATTGGTTATCTGGGTCTATGTGGCGTCTCCTCTGGTCTGCCTGGTGGTCACTTAAGCGCTGTGGGGTGCTCGGTTAGGTGGTGCGCGGTTTAAGCTTGATGCTTGGCAATGAGCTACATTAGGCTGTGTATTTTTTGAGTGAAATAGTCAGCCCGTCCTTATGATGAGCAGCTAGCCTGGTCAGGGGCGCTGCCCCTGATCAGCTTCTGTACTTCCTAACGAAATGCCCCTAGAAACCTTCTTTCGCAATGGGGTGAGCCGCATTCCAATGACCCGCCGCGGTGGCTTAGTCAGCTATGGCATTGCGCTGCTGAGCACAAGATCGCGGGATCGAATCCCGGCCGCGGCGACCGCATTTCGATGGAGGCGAAATGCAAAAACGCCCGTGTGCTTGCGTTGTAGTGCACGTTAAAGAACCCCAGGTGGTCAAAATTAATCCGGAGCCCTCCACTATGGCGTGCCTCATAATCAGAACTGGTTTTGGCACGTAAAACCTCAGAAAGAAGAAGCATTCCGATGTGACTGGTACCTTTGAATTGTGCCTCCATACAAAAAAAAAACTGTGGCTCCAATCCACGCTGTGAAAGTGGTTGGACAGCGAAGCTGTAAACGACACCCACAGCGATTACCCATTGTGACGTCACTTGAATTCACACATGTGGCTCTACAAAGAGTGAAACCAGATACAAGTAACCATGTACTTAACCACACCCTTTATTACTTCACAGCGACATTACATTCACGCTGTTGTTCTGGCGTCTTTACTTTCCGTGGTCTACCCATGGCAGCCTGGAATGAGCTCAATGAGTTGCTAGACCATGCTGACGTCACTACGTGATTCCTATGCTGTTGGGTACGTTTCCACTCGGAGTAACTTACGCAACCGTGATCTTTAGCGGGAAACACACGCAGGAGATGGAACGTTGTAAACGACACCAACAACGATTACCCATTGTGACGTCACTTGAATTCATACACGTGGTTCTACAAAGAGTGAAACCGGAGACACTGGTTTCACTATGGTTTTTATAGAGGTCAACCCCTGTCGAAGCAGCTCCAAACCTAATCTTTACCGGGACGCGTCTAAGGGTGTCCCCATTGTTCACACGCGTCTTACCATCCGTCATGTGGTTTTGACGCTTCTTTTCAAATTTTTATTTTGAAGACGAGTGCTCAACTGTAAGCTGTATGCCTGATTTCAGAGGAGATATGCTGTTTGTATTCAATTTTTAGCTTGTCGTTTTTTGCTTATGCCAACACGGAAATTTCCTTGGCTGGTAAAGGTATACAGCTTCGCTGTAAAAATCAACTGAACAGCCCGCAATAATACAGGTGTATCTTAAAGTTTGTCATCACTATCCGCATATCACACAGGTTCCCCAATTTGGACAATTACGCATAGTCTGCAGATCGCCAGACTAGCCATGTGTAGCAGATGCTAGACATGCTACATCACTACTAAAATGTTCCGCGTTTGGCTCCGTCAAGGCGAACGCATTCATTCCGCCGCATCCGGCTTCCACGAGAGGAGTAATCAGTCGTGTGCTCTCTCGATTTAATCCGTCAGCAACACCAGAATAGCTCTCTGTTGCAGATGTTATCGCCATCTATCGGTGCAACCTCAACCAAGTACGTGTACCACATAATCAGGGATTGCCACGTTTGCAGGTACATCATGTCCATCAGAACTATAAATCTGGCCAATAATTTTTCGTGTACGTTTTCTTGCATCTCTCGCGTTACAATGCTGTAGTTGTGGCGTTTAGGACACAGCGAGGGTGGCTGCAAGTCTAGTCGTCGTTGCTGCCTCTGAAGTGGGGGACATCCAGGCAGTGAGTGCGTCACTCAAACAGATGAGTGTTGCCCATGTGGAGGATCCCATCAAGCTAATTATTCCGGCTGTACTTCTCGAGCAAAGGAGCTTCCAATTCTTGAGGTAATGAAGAAGAGGCGTTGCTGCCGCAGAGAGGCCGCTGTCGCATGTAAGGGAAAAATCACGTGGTTAGGGTGGTGTTGTAGCACTACAGCCTGCTGTCATGGATTCAACCATTGCCAACACGATTGAAGCTGCTGTAGAAAAGTCAATGCATAATGTCATGGAACGGCTCGTTGAAAGTGTAACTGATTGAATATCGAAAATTGTTTCCGCACAATTATACTAGCTGCTGCAGACAACTTATGTACATTTTGCAATGTGTAAACCTAATGCAGTACCTGAGATCAAGATGCCCAATTTGCCAATGGGGAATAAGGAAAATGTTAGGTATTCTTTCCCTCACAATGAATCAAATGTTGCTATGGTGACTCAGGCCGAACGGCATGCGAACGTACACGAAAAGCCCGAACGGTGTCACAATTCCGGTCTTGGGGATGTCCGCTGGCTCAACCCGAATCTGGTGATAGGCCTTTACCAAATCCTATCTTGCTTAATATCACCGCTCTCGTTAGGTTGGCAGAGAAGTGAATATGGATCAGGGACGGTGCACGCGTTGAGGGCACGGTAGTCGCCGCACGGGCGCCAATCGCCAGGATCACGCTTGGGAACTATGTGGGGAGCTGACGACGAACTGCTCGACGAAGGACGGATGATGCCAAATTGCAGCATGTGGTAGAATTCTCTTTTGGCGATGGCAAGGCGGTCCCAAGGAGACGTATGGGTCGGCACAACACTGCAGGGCCAGTAGTGACAATGTGGTGCATGACGTTGTGACGTAATGGCAGCTCAAGGTTGGAAAGTTTCGTGATGGCTGGCAAGTCTGACAGAATTGAGGCGTACATAGATGATGGTATCTGAGGCACCGTTCCAGTGGTTAATGTCGTAGGCATGATGCCTTGTTAGACATACTGGTCGTTGTGTCAACGAGTCGATGAGCGCGCAGATAGACACTGAGGGCGAAGTGGGTCAAAAAATCAGCACCCATGGGTCAGGTCGCAATATGACCAGGTCTGCAACGACAAATACCCAACAGAAGGCACGTCGGAGACCCAAGTCGATGGTAAGAGAGCGCTGACCGTATGTGTTGATAGCAGAGCTGTTGGCTGCTTGAAGGGGCGCAGTTTTCTGAGAGCGCTGCCGATCTAGTCTCAAGGCAGGAACGACACTGACCTCTGCACCTGTGTCCACGAGAAATGGATGGCTCTGCGGTATGTTTCCCTGCCAGCTGCAAGGGGAACGGCACTGACGTGCGCTGGCACCGAAGTTGCTGCGGTACCAGCAGCATACGCGGTGACGAGGGCTTGAACGGGAGCTAGACCTAAAGACAATTTGGAACGGGAATCGCGGTCTCGTCGACGAAGGAGGGACGGTGGCCGTAGTGCATTAACAGACTCGTCAAGGTCATCGATCAGTTGCTCAAGGCGAGACTGCCGGTCTTCGAGTTGCGACAGGGGAACGGTAGATGCCGTCGCCACAGTACCTTTTGCTGCATAGTCAACGACGCGATTGGCCAGCTCCGCCAGCTTGTAGAGGGACAGGTCATCTGATGCGGTAGCAAAGGCAATAACCACATTATGCGGCAGGCGCTGGAAAAAAACTGTTCTCACAGCAGCGGGCTGTTTACGTCCAGCCTACTGTCACTGAGAAGGTGCCTCATGCGACGTAGAAGTTCCGACGGTCGCCGGTCGCCGAGCTCCTCTTCGTTGAGAAGCTGCTGAAGACGCCTGCGCACAGACACAGACGTGCTATACAGCACCGTCGTTCTAAAGTGGTCAAAGGGGGTGGTTTCCTGGGCGCGTCCACAACGTCGTAGAACTCCGCTACCACCTCCGTTGAGAGTGCAGAGACAGCGTGGTAGAACATCGCGTGCTGCGAAGTAATGCGCCGAAGAGTGAAGATGGCCTCCACGTGTGTAAACCATGCTGCAGGATTATGTGGCCAAAACTATGGCAGGTGAATCTGCACCGTAGCGATGCCCTCTGCGCCGATCGCCAGTCTGTCGTTCATGGTCCCTTACATGATGTGGTCCTCGCCTTGTTATCACGTCCGGGTCACCACGTTATAGGGACCGAGGTTAGGTCCACTATAACAATGCGCATGATGATGATGACCTTTTCGTCTTTGGCGTCTACCCAATCACGGGGGTCGGCCAAGAGTCGGACCGATTTTTTATATATGCTAAGTGTATAAAGAAGCAGCTATACTTTATTCTTCTATTTTTCTAACCTCGCAGCACGCAGCGCGAGGAACGAAGCACACGCGCATGCACATGCACCTGAGCCCGCCATAAATAAAACGCGGCCGATGAAGATGGCGATGGCCGCTATAGAAGCTGGCCCCAGTAACTTGGAGTCGGATGATGCCTCGAGCACGGATGTAGAGTCGGGGGTACCCAAACGTCGTAGTTACCCCACAAATTCTGCCTCAAATTCTTGTCCCTATTAGAAACTGAAGAACCCGTCTCTCAACATTAACAAGAGTGCTGTTCTCGTATTTCCCCTAGGAAATTCTGTCGATCAATTTGTTATCAGAACAAATCGATCCCTAAAGTAGAAAAATCAAGTACCTTGGTTTGATTTATTACTGTAAACTCAAATGCATACCGCATATTGAGTATGTTGCTGCAAAAGAGCGCCGTGCTCTCGGAATATTATGACGGCTAAGCAATCGTTGGTCAGGAATGCCCTGAGACACACTGCTAATCATGTGGAGCATGCAATTCAAGTCAGTATTAGAATTTTGGTGTGTTCTGTTCCCTGTAAGTACCGCTTGCAAGATTCGTCCCTGTATTAAAATACAACGAGATGCTTTTTCGCATTTGCGTTGGCCTCCCCGAATTCGTAGCGAACGCTGCACTGTGCCTGGAAGCCCGAGTGCCTTCGTTAATGACTAGGTTTCGACTGCCAACTGTTCAAACCTTTCTGTGACTGCATGAATCACATTTTAGACCACTCCAGACAGCATTTATTAGCCATCCATCTTAATTTTTAAGGGCCAATGTCCATTGGCCCAAATAAAGTTCTCTGTCTGTCTGTCTGTCTGTCTCTCTCTCTCTCTCTCTCTCCGTCCGTCCGTCCGTCCGTCCGTCCGTCCCGTTTGAATACACTACAGGTGGTTTTTGCACCGGCACAGCTCGAGCCCTTGAATATCAGTCTATGGGATATTCCAACAAATTCTACTACCCGCTCTAGAAATTATTTTCGATAACATCTACCCAAATGATGCAAAATTTTTATCTGCACGAATTCTCAAACACTTGCTGGATGATCGCTTGAGTCATATTCATACCAACGCTGTAATAGCTACAGATGCCTCATAGAACAAGGAAAAGGCAGGTGTAGGAATTTTTTCTGATTCGCTAGATTGGCCCCATTCAATTACTCTTCCTGATTTTACTGCTTTCTATCGAGCAGAGTTATTGGGCGTACTTTTATCACGGCATAAAGTGAACCCCTCTAATTCATCACTAGCTATTATCACATACTCACTCTCTCTATGTTCATCGCTGACAGCGTGTGGAGACTTTGCAAGCATTATACTTCTTGACTCCGTCTAATTTGCGTTTCTTTTGTTTATTTTGCGTGCCTCGGGACGAATATTTGCCGATGAATGAGTGAGCCGGCTCATTAGCAGAGCCTTCCCTGGGTGGCCTGTTAGTTCCTGCCATTCCCCCAACCAGCTACATCACTGCCGCCAGGTTCCGGAGATTACCCGTGATCAACGAGTTGTACATTTCTAGCCTGACCTCAAATTCTGACGTTCACCAACTACTATTCCCTTGGAGCCGTAAGTTCTGCCCAACTCAAAAATCAGGTTACAATAACGAGGGTACGGTGCCGCATCGCGAAACTAAAGTTCTTACACGCAGAGATGGTTTGGCGACATTTCCTTTGTGAATAGAGTGCGGGGAACTGGAAAGAATTAAGCACTTTTTCCTTGCATGCCGACAATATTCCCGAGTATGAAGAAGTGTGTTTAAGGTCCCTATAAACAAGCTTAGCCTCAGCATTACCGTCCCCGTTGTGCTTTTGTTTTGAGCTACCCCGTTAGGTTACAGCAACCGGAATGTTTCCACAGCGACACAAGATGTTATTCTTGACAGCAATTGGCTGCCTTCCTAAAACAGTCAATTATAACAATTATTTTAGCGTGATGTCTGTTCCAATTTGAACACCGAGCAAAATACATCTTCTCTTAGTCTTGTTTTTTCTAAACTTTTCTCATCCATTTTCTCCAAACCTTCCAATCCTCGGTCGATCCACCGCGGTGCCATACGTGCCATTTCTGCAGAACAACAACGAGAAAAGTGCCGGCTCGGGAAGCGCGGCCCGACAGAGCGTGGCCCGTAGCGTGTGCAGTGCGCGAGATTCCGAGTTCGAGGGCACAGCTTCCTCTCTGGGCGTCTGACCCAATAGGAGCAAGCGCCGCCCACATGACTACGCCTGCACCCGAAGCAGCTCTATCACCAGCTGAGACCACCTAGGCTGGTTCCCCCGTTGGGCAACTGGTCCAGGACGGCTGGCGTTTCTGAGCCTTGCCGATCGAGCGTCCGGGAGAGCAGAACCAGTGCTGCTACCTCGCTGGCTGTGCACATGACATGGTGGGCTGCTGCTGGGTGCTCCCGAGCACAACACCGCCGTCGGAAAACCGAGTCCACAGAGGCTCCGGTTCGTCGACTGCGGTGGAGGGCCACCTGAGCTCTACATTGCCATATGACAACGCCTGCCGTACGACCTTGCTGTGCGGTACTAGTTCGACAACGTCTCCGGCACTGTGACAGCCACCCTTTGATACCATCGCTGACTAAAACGGAACCCGACAGACGGCGCCGCGATTTTTGCAGAAAATGCAAAGGTGAATACGCAACGGAACCGAGCCATGTAATAACGGTGGATTCGCCGCTGCAGATACTTTTGGTCAAGTGGCGTGGACTGTTCGAGAACCTCGCCACATCATATGGACGTGGCATTGTCTGCTAATTGCAGTTTGTGAGTTTCGCGAGTTAGGAACGCCAGCTCTACACTATGCGGTAACGAAACTACTTCGCGCGGGCGGCGCGAAGTGGATAAAACGAAACCTATCGTTCCCCCCCCCCCCCCCGTCGTTGTCAAGGGTAACGTCTAGAAGTTCTTTTTCTAAAAAATGTCGCAGTTTCGCCCGAAAGGCGAAGCATCGATAGCGAACTATGTATAGTAGATTTATCGGCGGTATTAACCTCCAAACAGTGGCTTACTAAATAAATTAACAAGCACGGTGCCACGGGGGAACAGGTAACCATTAACACATCTCGCTCGATGACCTCGGAGACTCGCTGTCAAAACGCTGGAGTGAGGAACTGCGGCAGCAACAGTGAGCGAATTGACCTTCGTTCCGTCTAACGCTTCAACGCGAAGTGAACGTCGAAAGCACAGCGCATACGAAGCTGCCGGCACTGCTTGCACTTTGCTCACCTCGCAGATCGCTTTAGTGGAACGCCCCCCTGCCTTACCTCGCCCCCTTGCCTCGCGCATGAAGAAGACGGCGCGCTTCCGCCACACTTTCCTCCCATAGAGCGCGCGCGATTGAGCCGCGATCGTCGGTTGATCCTCGCTCGCAAGCTTTTAGTCGCACATACAGCGTACGTCACGCGGAGACGATTTTACCTTGTTTGGACTTTATACGTAATATCTCGGCGACTACCACGACCACGGCGACGGCAGAGATGCGCTTGGAGCGTCCACATAAATGCTATCGCAATAGAATAAAGTAGAGCTGCACAAGTGTCGTTTTCTGTATTGTATAGTACAATAAAATGATGTTTTTATTACGAGTGATTAAGTACTAGTGACATCATTATAATAAGGCGTGCCTTCGTCATCGGGGTAGTACTTGAATGTTCTGGGCGAGTCCTAATCCTGTGTTGCATTTACCTCAATTTCTCGGCTACTAAAGCTCTGTTAGTGATAATATATGTGACGCGAGCAGAAGGTTGCGGACGGAGACAAACATGGTCGCCCGAAGACTGCCTTTAATCTTCGTCTTCCTCTTTCCCCACTATTAGACCGCACCGTCCTTGTATGGTTCGTTACATATATAGGCTTCAGAGGTACTCGAGCACTAATCGATCACTTTAGCTTGATTTTACCTATAAGGGTCCAAGAAAAATCTACCTGTTACACTAAGATGATTTCTTGTGTGAAATGATGTTTTCACACTGTAAATACATTATGAAAGTTTCATGAGTGGCGCTTTATTCTTTGAAACGGTACGATAGTGTACTTTATAAAGTACGCTGGGCCTTTGTTGGAGCAAAACCTGATGTAGGTCACCAAATGCACATACTATATTTTGGAGCTTCCAAAAAAAAAAAAGGTTGCAGCGAAGAAGCAAACGACACTTTGCGCAAGCGCGCATAGCCGTCTGGTTGCAAAACAAGTACCTTAATATGAAATATTCTTTGTTGGGAGGTGTTTTTACTATTCAAGTGTGTAGCATGATTTGATAAAGCAACAGGAAATGACATTTTTGGTTATTTCAGAGGTGCGTGCGATAAAAAATATTATTGATGCGCATCTTGACGTGATATCTTACGATAAATGCAGGCATTCAAGACTTAAGCATTCAGCATTTGGTTCAGTGGTAGTCAAGACATTCAACGTAATGGTGGCAACTTGTCCGATAACAGCCGGTTCATGCCTTACAGTCCTGTTGTATGATTTGCTCGGCAACATTTTCATTAGAATTTTGTGACCTTTAAAGAGATTGGGTCTACGACTGGTTCCCCAATGTGGGTTGCCCTACCTTCATTGCATAGCTCATCTGAACTGGCAGAGGAATATAGATCGTCCGTGTTGTTATCTGTTTCGTTCCACCTATATTCCAATTTGCAATAAGATCCTGCATAAATGATCTGCCTTTTTAATGATGTTCACATGATATCTAAATGGATTTTTATTTATCTAAACTTACGAACACTGCTCGCTATTTTGTTGACTTAGAAGATTACAGTGTCGTCATCTTTCTCGGCAGCAAGAATCGAACCAGGAGCGGTGATAGAAAGGTTCTAGTATTCCTTAAAGGGCCCCTAAACCACCTCCGATATTTTTTTAACATTTCAAGTAAACACCCGCATCTAGTTCAGAATGCCGTCACGATCAACGATGCCAAACGCTGCAGCGCTACGCGCCGTGGGCGCGCGACAAAATCAAAAAAAAAAAACAATGCCGTGCTCGTCTCCGAGCATTTTCGGTATCCACAGCGGTCGTCAGGATGTCACCAGGGTGCATCTGGTGATGTCAACTGGGTCGACGATGTCTATTGATCGAGGAAGAACCTACGATTTCCGGTTAGTCCGCTAGCAGGTACGCGCGCTCCCCGCTCTTCCTCGTCGTATTGATCGATTGTGCGCACTTGCGAATCGGTAATTACAGCCCGCAACGCAAGTGCCAAATCGCTCGCGTTCCAACACACTCGCGCTTAGCGGTCTGATTAGCTGCGCGGACAGAGTCCAACAGTGTTGGCCTTTCTAGACGTGCGCGCAACAAAGGATCCATAGCTGCACGCTTCGCATGAGCACGGACGCGCACGGCAGCAACAGCGGGTAGCCGAGAAGCGCTGAGCCGCGGCTGAGGCCCGTCCGCGTTACCGGCACGGTAATTCACCGCACGCCGTTCGCCATTCGCGGGCCGCTGTTTGACGGCGGTTTTGCTCGTGAAAGGCGAGAGTGCCTTGCCGTAGAGAGGAGGAGACCGGGACCAATTTGTGCGGCAGAATCACCGCCTCTGATCGCTCGACGGCGCCGATATCGTCGCTCTTCTCCGGTTCACTTCAAAGCTAAAGCGGGCGGCGCTTCTGAATGAATCGCCAAGGCTCACAAGCAGTAATATTTTCTTATCGTTGTTCTCGCTCTTCACAATAATTGTACATGAAAAAGAAAAGACGCTCATATTACCGGCGCCGTCGCCTGCGGTGCGAGCACAACCAAGCTGGTCGTCTGCCGTCGGAAGCAGCTGCCGTGCACTGCAGCTGAGCTCGACAAATATCGGAGCTTTCGTTCGTGTGTAACGTTTGACAGTGGATATCGTTTTTCATAAAATGTACAATTTATGCATCGCTTCATCTAGCGGAAATTATCTTGCTTGGAACAGAAGCTGCAGCCGATGTTTTCGTCGCCGGTGGAGGAGGCACGCAGCTTCGCGGTAGTCGACTGCCCCGTCAGCCGTGCACTGCCGTCTACTTTGGACACCTCTCGCGTGGCAAACGTTCTACGGCACTGGAGGCCGGTTCGAAGTCGGTATATTTGCCGCTAGCGTGGACGTGCCTTAAATGGAAGTTGTGTTTTGAAAAGTGCGTTGGCGATGACGTATGCCACGTGGCATTTGGAGGAGCACTCCACGAGGAGGAGAGACCAGCTGACGAGGAGAGTAGCGAAGGAAAGAGCGCAACGAGTGAGGGCCATGTTTCGGTCACAAACGCGTGTAACTCCGCTAATACGGCACCATTAAAAAAACGGACAAGTGTGCACTCGGTCGTGCAAAGCTTAGGCACAGCGAAACTGTCGCTACTCAAGTGTTACTGGCTGCTACTGATAGGTATTAACTTGGTTCCTGCTAGGACTTATCTTGGTTTAACTTAACTGCGCATGCAGGAAGGTATTCTCGAGCGATCATTTTCGCAGTCACCTTGCCTTTCGCAACATTTCGCGTGACTAGCGCTGGACGCGTCGGCGCCTACGAGCGACAGTGTTCCTGGCATGCCACAAACGCAGGCAGGCTAACCAAAGTTGGCACAATGCGAAGAACCCTGTTGCTTGCCGTCGCCGAACGCTTTCGAGGCTAGCCACTCGATATCAATCGACCAGCTTCCCTGTGTCTTGAGCTTTCCGCGGCCTAGTGCAGGCTTTCACCTTTCTTTTTTTTCCAGGCTCAGCGCACCGCGGAGAGAAGAGAGGCGGGGGTCGAGAAGGGAGGGAGCTGGCGAGGAGGACACCACGTGCGCATGCGCCGCCCTCCTGGTTGCCATGGCTACGGCGCGGCAGTTTCTTGGTACGAACCACAAATTACGGTTGGCTTAAACAGCTTCGCTGTTAAAAATTCTCGCGGCTACGTGTTCGTTGTAGACTCGAGCACAACTGCAACACCACAACTAAATTTCGACATCTGGGTCGTTTAGGGGCCCTTTCATTTTTTACCTGCAACAGTCTGGTAGGTTTTTGTAGTATCAAAAATATATTTTCGCAATACAGATTAAAAAGAACCATCGTGTTTGCATCAAGATCTAGCACACCCCCCCTAGCATACACATAGGTTCAGTGTACTTTACAAAGAACACCTACATTAATTTTCCTGCGACGCTATAAATAGGTATTATAAGTGGAATGTTATGTATACATGACTTACGCGATCTTTAACAGCGAGGCTGTTTAAGCCAACCGTAATTTGCGGTTCGTATGAAGAAACAAAAGAAAATAAACTTTCTTGTCGAGGCAGGATTCGAACCCGCGTATCCACACACCCAAGGCTAGCGTCGTAACCACTAGGCTATACAGCCACTTTTTTTCTCTATTGCCCGGCTTTGACACACAACATATCACAAAAAGAACAGTCACAATAATAACACACAGATTACAATATACATTAGGGGAAGGTGTAGTCAACCACCATCATGCTGGCTGCGTCTAATTAGGATTCGCGCAAATCCACAAGCGGCTCTACTCTTGAGAGCCACCCGTGGGGTTCCGCTAATGCTTTATGGATTTCAACAAAACAGTGCATGCTCTCACGATAATAAATTCGGGCAGGTCATGCATCCGTATCAACGTAATATCCTTCCATTCTAGACCGCCAAATACAGTGGAGGCCCATAAGCATAATTAAATCAAAAGGCAGCCCATCCTCATTATATGCGCTTAAGTACCGAATTCCATACTAGTCAAGTGGAAATTCTTTCCGTCAGACATACTCTGTAAGACATCCCAAAAATAAACGCCTTCCCAACAGTGCAAAAAATGTGGTTGATCCCTCTTATATAGGAATCGGTATAGAACACGAAAGTGAAACGTGTCTTCACAGAAGTAGTGTAATGTTTATAGCACATTGATATATAACGTCTATTGGTGTTTTGTGGCTAAAGCGCCCTTAGGCGTTGATGCACCCACGCTGACGCCTGGTGGCACGTCTCCTCCATCACGACTACCAACGTCGATGACCATGAGCAACCGTCGTGCATATGGAAGCTGCACTACGCTGCACACGCTAGCACAACGCGAAAGACGAAGCACGTAACTGACACACTAATACAACGCGCAAGACAAAGCACGTAACTGAATCGTCACCGAGTCAAATCAGCGCGTACAGCGCGTCGTAATTGCAACCTCCGCGATCAACTTCAGAAACATTTTCAGAGCTAATTGCGGAGGCCACGCTCCGCTGTGCTGAGTACGGTGAACGCCACCTAGGTGGCGTTGGTAGTGCTTCATGATGCCAGCGTCCCTTCGAATGCTGGCATCGAGGCGTCGTAGTGCTGAGACCACCGAAGCGTTCACTGTCGGTGCGCGTTAGTGTCATAATGCAGTACTTCTCTTTTCTGCTCGTAGGCGGCGGCACCGCCCCGAGCAAGAGCGCGGGTACACGGAGGAGTGTTAGATATATAAGGCGCGTCTGTGTAGCTCTCTGCAAATGCGCTTGTGGCGCAATGGCTTAAACGCTCGGCGATCTATCGTCGCCGACCGAGAGGTCGTGGGTTCGATTTCCATATTTTGCATGTTTGTGGAACTTTTTCTTTTGGTTTCTTTCTTTGTATTATGTTCGTGTACATTGTAAAAACGTCATTCCGTATTTCCGTATGACGTATTTCCGTGACGGAAATACGTCAGTGAAGTCTTGGTGGACCCCGGCATAAAACACTTTCATGTTAAAAAAAGCATGATCGATTGTCTCTGGCTGCTTGCAAATAAACAATGAGATCCCCACGGTAAAAACAATTCCTTTCCCTCCAAAAACGTTTTAACTGGTAATTTTCCCATGTATAATTTAAAAAAGAATGTTTTTGTTCCTGGCGGCACCTGCATTTTTTAACTCTCTTTAGAACATCCTTGCCTGGGCCTCCACTTTGCACGGACCTGTACAAGGGCACAGGGAAAACAACGTGACACAAAGCACAATACAGTTTTTTTTTCCGTTGTAGATGTAGAGCCTTGAAGTTACTGTTATGCCAACCATATGACTGCGTTCGAGCGTCGTCGTCCTCGTCCACAGCTGGCGCATTCGCGCGTTCGTGCTCTGCGAGGTGAAGAGTAGGTTTTGCGGGCTATGCTCGAGAGAGAGAGAGATAAAAAAATGAGAGCGAGAGAAAGAGAGAGACGCATTCACGGAGCGGGTCTCCTGGAACGCGTTCTCGGTATTGCGATGAGATGTCGGTGTTGCAAGCTGCGCTACGCAATTCAGTGACGGCCGTAAGGCCGAGACGCGCGAAAAGAAATTATCATCATCATGAGTAATAAGATGAAAAATTCACGCGCACTTTCAGAAAATGCTGGACTACGATCGTTCAGCTTCGCTGTTTCCAGCGTTGCGCGGCCGAGTGGAAGGTTAAGCGTTTTTTTTTCTAAAACTTCCACACAATCCTCAGTTTCGAGAAGCATACGCTATGCCTGACAAAAAAAAATAAAGAAGGTTAATTATATTTCAGAGCATTATTTGTCAATAATAATTATTTATTTTCCAATAGTAAATGCGTTGGAGTGAATGGGGAGGTTTAGAACGAAGCAAGTGAATGACAAATCAACTGTAGAACGACCAACATATTGGAGGCGCCGCGCTCGTTCAAGCAAGTTTGAACGCAATGCGTCCGTTTCTCACGAGTTTCGAAAAAATTAATACAGCAGGCAGCTTTCAGGTGGATCGAGGGGCCGAAGCGCAGTACTTCGGACCTATCGTGGCAAGTCTGCAGCACACGTCCAGTGTCTCGTGCACACCTGACGTGCGCTAAAGACTGGTCGTGGAACTGCATAAAGATCAAGCAATTTTGAGCTCATTCTTAACAACTTACAACCAAGCGCGTTTTGAAGAATATTGTTCTCCTTTCAGTTCCGCCGAGAATAGCAATATTCGTTTATTTTTGTTTCAGAGGAATTGCCCATAATACGAGAGTCATGCGCGCCCATCGCATAGCCATCTGCGCAAAACAGTTCCCGTGGCTGTTGCCTATGAACCGTCTAGGTTTAGGTGTGCTGTCTTGTGTTGAAACATATCGGGCGATGACGCAGTTTCCGTAAAACGAAAGTTTGAAGAAGATGCCAGTAAAAAACTGAGGTTGGGTTAAAAATGAAAAAGAAACTGGCGACACGGATATTGTGCACACTGCTTAAAACAGCAGCAGTCGAAGAAAACCAGTGCGCCCGCTTCATTTGACACAGTGATGTACTCAACGGCCACACCTTAACAAAGGCCCTCGCCTACTAGTTTGTGCCTTGCAGTCTTCAGTTTATATCTAGCAAAGCCAGGAAATGTAATACGCGTTGTCCCAGTGTTCCTACTTTCCCTGTCGCCAAAGTTTACTGAATAGATGTGTGTCTTGTAAGCGATCTGTATTTATTGGTTTTCTGCTCGCCCAGACATACTGAAAAAATAATAAACCAGAAGTACGTGCAGCAACGACGCACTTAACGGTGGGAGGCGTAAGAATTGGACGCAATATATCGCAGAATGTTCCGAAACCTTCACTTTGTATGACCTATCACCCTATTCTATTCCTACGTTGTGACACGTCCTAGGCTTACAAAAGCAAAACATTTCTCGAGCAGGTAGCACATAGCTGATATCGAAATATGGGGCTCGACATAGTGAAAAAAACTTAGATATCGTGTTTCCCACAGCTTACAATCTCTCGTCGCAGACTCGGCTTTAGTGCCTGCATCTGTAAACCAATTGGATAGAAGGAGGGAAGCTGCCTTCCTGGATGCCATTTCAGTTAAAAGAAATAATAATGAGGGACTGCCAAGTCGCTGTCGTACTCGTCACTCTCACACACGTTGCTGTAGACGCCGGTATACTTTCATCGATGAGTGAGTACATTTTGTGAACAATTCCATGACTCGCACGTTCGATACGGATAGTAAACGATAAACACAAGTGTGCTAATTCAGGAGCATGGATGTCATGTAAACTACGTAAAAAACATTACCTACTCCGGTGCGACAAACAATACTGCGCGTGTCATTTAACGTTTATCTATAATTAATTTACCAATTGTTAAAGGAAAATAAAATTTTTGCCGATTCTTTGCAGGGATTTTATGTGGTTGACTATTTATTTAATGAAAATTTACGCAGTTTAAAAATTGATTGTGCAATCAAATCGATTGCAGAATCAAGTGTATTCTGTGTCAATATATGTATGGTCCCTCTAATGCGCCGAATAAGAAATAAACAAAAAAAACCACAGCTGCACAAGCAATCTGTTTTGAGGCGCGAAACAGTCTACACAGCTCATCATAATGCCTAAAACAGAGCAAAACATTGGTGTGACAGAAAGTAAGGAAAGGTCCAACAGAGCACTTACTACCAACTAAATTAACAAAAAGCATTGCATGTATTTTGTTTCTACAATAAAAAGGTGGCAGTTTCGCCCGAAGGCGAAGCATCAATTGCGATAGCAAATTAGAAGAGAGTGATACGTAGTAAGGATAGCAGTTTTATCGGCTGTATAAACTTGGACACATGCGCTTATAACTGAATTACCAAGCACAAGCAGGCATGAATTGATCACACTCGATGACCCCAGATAACCGCTGTCAAAACGCTGGCGTGAGCGAGCGCGACAGCAGCAGCGAGCGAAGGTTCGTGCTGTCTATCGCTTGAGCGGAAACTGAGCGGCGAAAGCACAGCGCATACAAAGGGAGGAGCTGTGTGAAGATCGCTTGCAAAATACAGTGCGCGCGACCGCTCGCAGCAGCGCAAAGTACAAGTTCGCAGTTGTTGGCCGAGTCGAAGCCGCACCCCCTCCCTCCCACGCTGCCTTCACACTTTCCTCCTATAGCTCGCGAGATTGACTTACCAGACCCCCTTGCGCCGGGTCGCTAGTTCCGGAGCACAACCGCCCCCCCCCCCCCCCTCGCTCACTTCCATCCCCCCACCGCCATTCGCGCGAAAGAGCAGCACTACCTAGATAACTTTACAAGACCCCCGCATGACCTCCTCGCCCAGCAACTACGTCACTGCTAAGAGATCCGGCCGTGCTACCGCAATACCACCTAGATTGGGTTGTCGACGCCGTCGGCGGCACTGGCGTTTTGCCCGCGTTCGCAGCAAACGCGCGCGGCGTCTGTGACTGTTGTGGGTGCCTCTGGTGGCAGCACCGACCACAGGTTTTCGACAACATCAGCACTGGGCACTCGTCGAGCAGCGTCGGAAGTCTTTCCCACCTTCTCGACCCGCAACGTTTCTATATATCCAGGTGGTGTTGACTTGATACGCATGTGGCTGGCGTGACTGCGGGTGGATTTTCAAGGAAGAGCCGGAGACCTGTACAAGCTGTTTCATCCGAGAAGGCTTCGTTTATATGACGGAAATTGTTTATATTCGGAAATGCCTGGCAGTTGCTGCGCCCCAAACTGCCGATCGAACTATGGCGGTGGTCCGAGCAGTGCGAGTGTCCGCGTCTACAAGTTTCCTGTGGACGAGACACAAAGAGCAGCGTGGACAAATGCTATATTTCGTGAAAATTTCGTGCCGAGGATGCACGCAATGGTAAGCATCGCTTTTTGTTGTGCTTTTCAGAATGCTTGTGCTAAACTTACGTGCTTCATGCAACATTTTTTCGGTAACTTTTCTTATTACGTCGCTTGCCGTGTTCTGGTTCTCATTTATTTCGCTTGCCGAATTTAGTGAGCTTGTCCCCCAAACATAACTGACCCACATTTTGCTTTGTTTTTAGGTGTGTGAAAAACACTTTCAGACGAGTGACTTCGTCAGCGTTACAACGTGCACGGACTTGAAGACTGCAAAACTTATTGAAGTGATGCATGGAGCGTGTTCGCTTGAAGTCAAGTGCTGTCCCTAGTTTGCCCCGGCTGCCAGAAATATCAGCCGACGCCAGCGCGTGAAGCTCCTGCAGAAAAGAAGGCTCGGCTCGATGCACCATCGCTGCGAAAAGCGATAGAGCTTTCTGTTGCTCTGCAAGAAGATCGCAAGAACAAAATTTGCAGTTTTGAGGAACTTTGCTGTGCTTTTCCGTCGCTAGACTTTAAACGTCTGGACTGGGATCACTAGACAGTCAACGGTTTTGTTTCTTGACCTCTTCCCTCGCCAGTGATCCTGCGGTGCGTTCGTTAGTGGGGGTGTTAGAGGACCTGTCTGTTCAGGTGTTACAGGTACACAGGCGTTACAGGTACTTAAAGGTACTGAAATTTGTGAGAAGCCAAATCGAGCTTGGGCTGAGAAACGTGCCTCAATATCCACCAGATGTACTTGTGTTTTCAGGTCTGCTTTATACCTTTTTTCCGCATGCGCACAGGTTCTCTTAAAGTTAAGCTGCCGCACTCAGACACTGTTCAACGATTATGTTCGTCATTCCACTTGAATCCTGCTCTTGAGCAGCAAGGTTTCTTTTTTTTTGAACTATGCTAAAGATGTCTTGCAAGCAATGACCGAGCATGAGTGTACTGTAACATTAATGATGTATGAGATCCATCTTTAAACCTATTTTGAATACAAAGCAGGCTTCGTTACAGGTGCCGCAGCTAATAGTTCCAATCTGGCCAAAACAGCATATGTGCTCATGTTGCAGAGCCTTTTGTCGAGCAACAAGGATGTGGTTCACATTTTACCAGTCGCACAGATCGATGCACAAGCATTGCCAAAATTTGGCTCAAGCTCATCATTGACCTTGAGTCACTTGGATTCAAGGGACTAGCATTTGTTTCAGACAACAATGCTATAAACCGAAAAGCCATGACCTTTTTAGGAGCGAAGCTCCTTAGGCTCTCACGATGTCCGTTGTCTCCGTCGTCGTCGTAGCTCTGCGTCGCGAACGCTGCGAGCATACCAACCGCGCACAGGTGTTGCGCTGGCGCCGCTCCGAAATCCCTCTCCGATCAAGTGCACGACGTCATGCGCAGAACCGTTCGCAGAGCGCACGCAGCGCGCATACCGACCGCGCGCAGGTGTTGCGCCGGCGTCGCGCTGCTGTCGCTACAATTAGCACTGCAGTATGGAGGAGTGCGAACGTAAACGCAAACGGCGTGACTCTGATCCTACACTTCGAGAAAGAGACGCGGCAGCTCAACGGCAACGCCGCGAAGCTATCCCCGAGCTACGAGCACGAGAAGCAGCAGCACGCCGACAACGGCAGCAAGACCCCGAAGCGAAAGCTCGAGCAGCAGCCGTAATCATCCACGGAGCTTCGCTCCATCATCAGCATTCACTTCGTGGATCGGCAGCCAATTTTAAATGCGAAGCATTTCTTAGCGAACATTTGCTACTTAGACAGTATCTATCTATACATCTAGCCGCCTACGTGTTGTGCTCTCATGGTCACTTCCTTAACTTAGGTAGGTTAAGGTAGTGTAGGTACCAAAACTTAGGTAGGTACCAAAATTTCCATAGTGATAGGAGTGTATGACGAACATAAGTGATAGGTCATGACATTAATGTCATGACACGCGTGTCATGTAGGTCATGACAATGACCCGGCGAAAAAATATTAACACTCAAAAACCACTTAAATGGGTTAGGACGTGCGTACTGAGGGGAGGAAACACTAAAGGATGCTGGTAGAAGTCAGTCATGAGCATGACTCAGCAAAAATGACAATGACTCAGCAAAGAAAGATTAACATTCAAAAGCAACTGAAATGGGCTGGGACGTGGGTAGTTAGTGAAGGAAACACTAATGGATGCTGGTAGAAGTCATAGTCATGAGCATGAAAACAAAAATGGCAATGACTCAGAGAGAAACGATTAACACTCTAAAACCAATGGAATGGGTTCTGAAGTGGGTATTAAGTCAAGGAAACACTAAAGGATGGTGTGGTAGAAGCCATAGTCATGAGCATGACTCAGCAAAAATGACGGACTCAGGAAAAAAAGATTAACACTAAAAACCACTGAAATGGGTTCGGACGTGGGTACTAAGTGAAGGAAACACTAAACCATAATGGTAGAAGTCGTAGTCATGAGCATGACTCAGCAAAATGAGAATGAATCAGCAAAAAAGATTAACACTCAAAAACCACTGAAATTGGTTCTGCCCTGGGTACTATAAGTGAAGGAAACACGAAAGGATGGTGGTAGAAGCCATAGTCATGAGCATGACTCATGAGCATGACTCAACAAAAATGACAGTGACTCAGCGAGAAAACATTAACACTAAAAAAACCAATGGAATCACTTCGGATGTGGTACTAAGTGAAGGAAAAGGCTAAAGGTTGTTGGTCGAAGTCATAGTCGTGAGGATGACTACGGCTTTCTCTTTAAGGTCTCTTAGGTGTAGCTCTAAAGGGACTCCTGAGGACTCATGACATGAACGTCATGACATGCGTGTCATGTAGGTCATGAAAGAGCCACCTATGTCTTGGTGCTCTCATGGTCGTTTCATTAACTTGGTAGGCTCCCAGCAGACTGCTTCGCATAACATCGATTCCCACTGGGCTTGGATCTGCCGGCTTTTTTTGCTAGCCCCCCTAAAGCGAGTATTGTTTACTCACATCCGACAGATTGCTCTCGTTCACTATTCCTTATTTCGGACCCTGTGCACCTTCTGAAGTCGGTCAAGAACAACTGGCTAAACCAGAGAAACAGTGGAAAGTGCATGTAATACCATGATCCGAGCAGCAATGACCCAAAGCAACCTATTCTTACGGCACCATTTAAATCTGTCTGATTTAGATGACCCTGAGCAGAATAACCATTTAAAGCTGGCACCATCGCTATCACTAAAGCACTAAACCCATCATCTATAGAGCGTGACAACGTTAAGCTCACTCTCAGAATTTTTAATGTATCGACAGTTGCTGCATTGAAATGCTCCACAGTGCAACATGCCAAAGGAGAACTTGCATGGCTAGAGCACAAGAAAATAGATTTTATTTGTCTGATGTCTACTTTCTTAATTTTGTCAGATACCTCAGGACGAGCACCGGTTCTTTTTATATTTATTTTGACTTGTTTCTCTGCCCAACTGCCTTGCTTCTTCGTGGGCCGTCACACACACAAAAGCGACAAAACGATTGATCATCTAACAACCTCTTTGTCTCAATATTTGGCAAGTCAAGACAGTCGCGTGATCGTGTTAGGGCTTCTCGAGTACAGGCCTGCGCAATGTCTGCCTTAATCAACATATAATTGGAGCTATCATAAGGGAAGATCGTCTCTTTACTTCACGGCTGATATGGCTCACACCCGGGTCCAAATCAAGCAAAAGATAGGTGATGCCCGTGGAACCTAGTGTTATTGTGAGGCATTTCGTAGGTAATATTAGGTCCCCTGGAAAGGTCACAGAAAGTCTCTAGTATTGTACGTATCTTCTGCATTGAGAGGATATATATATATATATATATATATATATATATATGTCGTATCATAAGAAGCCAACAACAATGACACCAAGATTTCATTAACACCATTTTGACATGGTGGCGAATAGTGAATGTAAAGACACCGAGAAAGGGTGAACGCTTAGGTGATGAAATCAAGTATCTGATTATGTCAGCAACATGTCCACAGCTGGAATTTTTGAGAAAATACCAGAATAGCTAGGCTACTGGGCTAGCCTCAAGCACGACGCCCGCCACCTGATGAAAGAAATGCACTTGGCGTTTGGCCACACGAGCCACGCTCTGCATGAGATCTCGGTATACTGCCCAGAAGAGCTACGATTTCGGTATGTGCTCCTTCGAAAATTTCAGGCATATTGTCTTCAAGACATGTTTGAGAAGTACCACCAGCCATCGGATTCCCCATACCACATCTCGATCTGGCAGACCTATGAATCTGAGAACAAGCCTAGACTTCAAAAAGTACTGTATCTGCCTTACCTGGACGTTATTGCACAGCAAATCCCTACCATAAGTGTTGATTCACTTCGTGGGCAGTTAACCATAGCAGTGACCGATGCTGATGTTGAAAATGATTCCCGCTGTTACAAACGTTGCTGGCTACTGTGCACATGAGGCACGGAAAAAGCTCATATGTGTGTGTCGTGCAAAGAAACCTTATACTGGAGAATACCCGTTTGGACCATGAAGACACACTCCTCATTGCAGGTATGACAAGAGGAGGGCTGAAGTTTCCGCGTGCTGTTGTAGTGAATGCTGTAATTTGTACAGAAATAGTCCTTGATAAATTGAGGAATGAGGAGTTTGCATCAAAATTTATCGGTCTTCCAAATTAGAAAGAGGCCCTTGTTGCTCTTGTGTCAACTGTTCTGCACGATTCTGGGGGCCTTGATGCCTGTGATTCTGGCCACTCGCCAGAAAAGTCATGCCCCATATTTTGAGTGCAGCTGCCAACACGCTTTTGAATAACCTGGGTAAAACCAAAGAAGATACAACAAATGTTTCAAAGGGGAAGCGTAAATTGTAAACTATAAAGAGTTGAAAATGTATGATCGTATGGTTTAATGGCAACTATTTTTCAGTAGTCAATGTTTCTTGTACATCTAATTATATGATTATGATAGCTCTGTATTAAGCCGTTTTATATTTTGTACATGCTCTTTTTATACTAAGTGACTGCTGTATATAGCACTGTATTGGGTGAGAACTTGTGTTCCAAAATTTTTCCATTTTGCATGATGGACATGTACATGTAAATGTCTATGCTTGTCGCTGTTTCACACACTGTGGTGGTCAACAAATTTTGCTTGGTTTTTCTGTGCTTGAGATGCATATCGCCACCAGTGTCACGTAACTTAATGACAGCTGCCTTTTGTGTTTGTGTGTGTGTGTGTGTGTGTGAAGCGCTGAAATAAATTCTGCATTCCCTGTATTCATTGCATACCTGTTTGTAATCTTTCAATATTGTTTAGACATCCCTGTAGCGTGAAGTAGCTATAGATTAACATATGAAAGAAACTAACAGTCACCACAGCCGAGGAATGTATAGGGGTAAAGAACTAGTGGTAAACAATTGAAGTGAACATGGTCAACATTTCGTGGCTAATAAAAAAGAAACTACATGTCGCAGGATTGGATTTGAAGGCCATGATCTCTGAATGGAATTGTTATGGATTAGTTAGTTGCTGTAATAGCTAACCCCCCACCCCCCCAAAAATGAGACTTTTGCTTCCAAAGCTGAGTTCAAAAATAATCTCAGGGAGAATAAAGAACAAACACGAATACTAAGTTCGCCGTTCAGTGGAGTAATTGATAAAGGCCTGAGGTTTCTCATGCTTGAATTAGCCTAAATACAACGTGTCGTTCTGTCGAGGAGTACATCTATTAATAGGGACACATTAAATAATAGCAGTAAGCTGGTACAAAAGACGCGGTATCCTTGAAAACAGGTGCTCTGATGGCCAGGCGATAAAAACCACCTGGGGTGAAGCTGAGTTCCATTACCAAGTTGACCGTTCAGTGGAGTATTTGACAAAGGCCTGCTGCTTCTCATGCCTGCATTAGCCTAAATACAATGTGTCGTCCTCCCCAGGAGTACATCTATAATGGGGACATTTTAAATAATAACAGTAAGTTGCCACAAACGACGCGGTATATTTGAAAACAGGTGCTCTGATAGCCAGGCGTGAAAAACCGTGTAGGGTGAAGCTGACTTCCAGGCCCATCTCTTGTGCGTGACGTAACGGACGCATGATGAGACCTTTAGCTAATCTAGGGGGTATTGGACGGAGACGTCGCGTTTGCTCTCCGCGTGCGTTCGCCATCCGTGAAAGCGCGCGTCCCTCGCGCGCTGTATGTGCCTCCCTCGCACATAGGCCGGCAATGATTTTATCGCCCTTGGACTTTATACGGAACCTCGCGGTGACGAGATGGCGACGGCAGAAATCCACTTCGGGTGTCCATGTAATTGTTGTCGCAATAAAACACCACGCACACAGAAAAAAAGAACGTAGCTAGCATGCCACCTGCGCCAGATAAACAAAGCCAAGTACCGACCACGACCAGACGAGCTTGTGTTGCCTGAACACTCGGACAAACCTTGTGAAGTCATACATGTAGACTTCGCCGAGCTGAAAAAGAAAAGTCCAGGCGTACGCAAAACACAATCATTTCTGGTCGCGATAGATCAGTGTACCAGAATGGTGGCGGCGCGGCCCGGCGAAGAAGACGCAAACAGTGTCATAGCCCTTCTTGACAGAAGAATATTCTCCCACTTGAAGGTTGTAATATCGGACAATGGGCCTGCATTCCTTAGCAGAAAGGTTCAAGAGTGGGCGAAGAGCCGTGGCGTCACACTGCGACGTTGTGCGCCCTATGCCCCGCAGGCAAATGGAATGACGGAGAGGGTGACACGCGATTTGAAGCAATTCATGTCGATGTATGTCGAAGTCGATTTTAAGGGCGGCTGGAAATGTTGCCTAGAAGCGACGGTGGCTCAACATAACAAGACACATACAAGCAGCCTTGGGCGCAGTCCATATTTTGCTGCCTATGGTGAGGTTTCAAAGCTAACTGCCGACAAAGAGCTTGGAATCGCAGACAGGCTAATGCTGACAGAGCGTTGCAAAACATCCGAGGAGTGACACAGATATAGAAAAGCCATGAAGTTTCACTTTGACAAGCGCCGCCAAGGCTGTATACCAGACGTTGGACTACAAGACCTTGTGCTGGCTCGGAAAGGACTACCGACCAGTGAAGCAAAGATTCTTGGACCTTTTGAAGTAGTGAAGTTATCGGTGTAACAAGGTATACTCAAGACTGTGGGTACATGAATAATGGACAGTTAGAGTTTGGGGTCATAAGCAACTTTCTTCGTTATCAACCCAGGAGGGGTGACGCAGAAAAGGGGGAAAGTGTAACCTAGCCGAGGAAGAGGCGAAGGTGCTCCGGAAAACGACGAAGTGTGGGGCTTTGACGAGAACAGCAATAAATAGTGATGACCGCCTTGCTGGTATGGTCACTCGTCACGTGTACAACCAGGTAGGCGCTTTACTACGTACTTGTTCACGCAAACGACGGATCTGTTAAAATTTCCCGGATTCAGTTGTGAGTGGAGAATAAGTAAATACGACATAAAATGGTAGGCTATGCAGGAACCTAGGCATGCGCTCAGTCATTCGATATAATTGTTTCCACGTTTACTAATGCCTTTACATTTACGCTGAATTCAAAGAGTGTCATGGAGCACATTAAATAGATTTTGTCTCCTGTCTACTTTCTTCATTTTGTCAGACACCTTGTGACAAGAACTGGTATTTTCATTTATATTTCTTTTGACTTGTTTCTTTGCCCAACTGCCTCGCTTCTTCGTGGGCCGTCACCCACACAAAAGCGGCAAAAGGATTGATACCAGCGTCTAACAGCCTCATTTTTTATTACCTAGCAACCATTTTTTCTTCCATAAAGCCTGAAGTGGTGCACTAACACGCTTATTACCAGCTTTATTTATGTGAAATGTATCTGAAATCTCATCTTATTGCTTAGCGATCGTCTTTTAAAGCAGCCCAATCAATAAAAAAGTGTTCAAGCAGACTATTTGCAATGATATGCTAAATGTCTGTCCTATGCACGTAAAGTTTATTACAGCTTATCGGGGTTTCATTTCTACTCATGATATACAGTTTCTGCATCTTCATGAGTGATTGTTGAAGCATACCGACCATCTTTCTTTACGTAAACTCTTGGACACACTGGAGAACTTGCATAGCTAGAGCCCAAGTAAATAGATTTTATTTGTCTGCTGTCTACTTTCTTCATTTTGTCAGATACCTCGTGACATGCACCGGTTCTTTTTATTTATATTTGACTTGTTTCTCTGCCCAAATGCCTTGCTTCTTCGTGGGCCGTCACACACACAAAAGCGACGAAACGATTAATACCCAGCGTCTAACAACCTCTTTGTCTCGATATTTAGCTAGTAAAGACAGTCGCGTGATCTTGTTAGGGCTTCTCGAGTACAGGCCTACACAATGTCTGCCTTAATCAACATATAATTGAAGCTATCATAAGGGAAGTTCGTCTCTTTAGTTCTCGGCTGATATGCCTCAGACACGGGTTCAAATCAAGCAAAAGATAGGTGAATCCCGTGGAACCTAATGTTCTTGTGAGGCATTTCGTAGGTAATATTAGGTCCCTTGGAAATGTCACTGAAAGTCTCTAGTATCGTAGCAACTGCATTGATAGGATATATATATATATATATATTTTTAAGGCAACAGCACAGCTGTTGTATCGTCGCGTTTATTCCGCTGAGCCACGCGCTGAACGAAGACGACGCGCATCGTGATGGTGATTATGTACAGGTGAAGATGAAGGATGAATATTTTGCTCACACTAATTACCCCCTCGCGCTGAAGCGGCCAACCTGGCCGCTGCGGTACGTCGTTGGAATGGCTTTAAGCGCGAAACGTGGACCATTTCTGTGCCACGGGAGCGGCCATCGAAAGGCGTGACAGCGGGAGTGACGCGGTAGTTCACTGGCGAAGTTTGCTCTACAACAGTGTAGGTCCCTATAAAACGCGACTGAAACTTTTCGCGCAGGCCAGGAACTCGAGTGGGTGTCCACAATAACGCTTCATCGCCAGGGCTGAACAGAACGACGCGGTGAAATGCATCGTAGCGAGTCTTCCTATCCTGTTGACTTGCCTCGGTGTTGGGGCGGGCGCGATGGCGACACGCGGCAAGGCGAGATATTAACTGCTCACTCACTGACGCCGACGAGTTCACGGGGGCACGAAAAAAAGAGACGTCGACGAGAGAGGTCGGTTGACGCCCATAAACTTGAAAGAATGGTGAGTAGCCAGTAGTGCGCTGTGCAGCGGTGTTGTAGGCAAAAGTCACGAATGGCAGGATGGTATCCTAGTTGGTGTGGTCAGCGTTGATTTACATGGAGATCATATCAGAGAGAGCTCGATGGAAGCGCTCTGTGAGGCCATTAGTCTGAGTATGGTAGCTGGTATTCGTCTTATGGATGGTGTTGCATGTGCGGAGGACGTCCTCGAGTAGCTTCGACAGAAACGCCTTGCCACGGTCACTCAAAAGGACGAATGGCGCTCCATGTCGTAGAAAGATGGCTTCCAACAAGAAGGTCGCAATCTCCTCCGCGGATCCTGAAGGTAGCGCAGCTGTTTCGGCGTACCTGGTCAAGTAGTCAACTGCAGTGACGACCCATCTCTTGCCGCTAGCTGATAATGGCAGCGGGCCGTAGAGATCAACCCCGATGACTGCGAATGGAGGGTCAGGACAGGGAAGAGGTTGCAGCAGTCCAGCCGGAGGTGAAGTGGGTCGTTTGCGGTGCTGGCAGAGCGAGCAAGAAGCGACGTATTTCGCTACGCAGGTGGCAAGTCCAGGCCAGGAAAAACGACTGATAGGTCTTGTGAAAGCCGAGATGTCCAGCCGTGGGATCATCGTGAAATGTCTTCAATATCTGTTCCCTGAGTGATCGAGGAGCGACAATAACCCAACGCTGTCCTTCGGGGTGGAAGACATACCGTTAGAGGATTGAGTTTGCACACTTGAAGTTCTCTAACTGGCGACGGGCTCGCGCGTTAGGAGGACGAGATGAGCCGTGAAGGCGTTCCATAATTGAGTGGCAGTAAGCGTCGTCTCGCCAACTTCTCAGGGTAGAAAGAAGGAAGACCGTTGAGAGCGGCGAGTGAAAGAACTGCAGAGGACGCGTTTACAGGCTCGGTGACGGATGGAGGCAGGCCGGGAACGTCGGACTGCGGTGGTAACGGACAGCGGCTGAGAGCATCTGCATCGTTGTGTTTCTTGCCGGATTTGTACGTGACGTCGAAGTCATATTCTTGCAGACGAAGTATCCAGCGACCTAAACGGCCAGATAAATTCTTAAACGTCGACAACCAGCATAAAGCGTGGCGGTCGGTCACGACCGTAAAGTGGCGGCCGTGTAAATACGGTCGGAATTTTTGGTTGGCCTAAACAACGGCGAGACACTCCTGCTCAGTGATTGTATAATTATTGATTATATGGACACTTCCGCCGGATTTCTGCCGTCGGCGTCGCCGTCGTCGTAGCCGTCGTCGTCGCCGTCAGGTTCCGTATAGATAAAATCTTCGCCGCGCGCCGTATGCCCGAGCCGAAGCGTGCGGGGACGCGCGCTGTCACGGAGAGCGAACGCACTCAATCTTCCACGCGCAAGCAAGGAAGCGGGAAGCGAGCGCCGGAGGGAGCGGGGGGGGGGGGGGGGGCGCACTTCTACTCTGCCAACAACCGCGCTCGTCGCTCGCTCGCACCGTCTCTTATCTCCACACGGCTCTGACCCTTATGCGCTGTGCATTCGCCGCTCAGTTTCCGTTGAAGCGATAGACCGCCCGTACGTTCGCCCGCTGCGGCGTATATGCGCTTGCTGCCAGCGTTTTGACAGTCGTTGTCTGCAGTCATTCAGTGTGATCTATTCATGTTTGTTGTGCGCGCTCACACCACAGTTAGTAATAGTCGGGCCACATTTTCCAACGCACGCTACACATGCAATGCTGCCCGGATCGGCAGTGCAGCGCTAAAGGTGTGTCCCTTCGCACGCGCTGCCCACGGGCAGCGCTTCTCATCAACACCACCGTTTCACACGCGCCTTCTCGTGGTCATCGAGTCTCTCTTCATGTCGGTCTACTTACGCCTCAGCACACCTGCTTACTTAATCAGCTCATGTTTACTACAATTCATATTGCTACCAAAGCCGCTGACCTTACTTTGTATGACATTGCTGTGTTGCTATCGCATTCATTGCTTCGCCCTTAGGGCGAAATTGACATTTTTTTTCTCGGCCGATGTTAGCATCCGACTTGCGTATGCGACCACCCGTTCCTCAAAACGTTGTCGTTGCAAAAGAACAGCGCCAATTCCATGGCCGCTGGCGTCAGTATGGAGTAGAGTGGGTGCGGACTCTTCGAAATACTGCTTTTTGGGGCTGGTCAAGCTGCTACGAGCAGCTTTATTCCCCACTTTACCCCCGCAAGGCTGTATTTACTTTTTTTGAGGAAATAAAGCATACATACATACATACATACATACATACATACATACATACATACATACATACATACATACATACATACATACATACATACATACATACATACATACATACATACATACATACATACATACATACATACATACATACAAATGACAAAGCACTGGCTCAGACGTGAGGGCACGCTTTAAAGTGTCAAAAGCCGCTTGGCACTCGTCTGACCGTACGTATGGAGTTTCTGAAGGAAGGAGTCGGTGAAGCGGAGCCGCGATGGTAGCGAAGTCACGTATGCAGCGCCGGAAGTAAGAAGCCAGGCCAAGAAAGCTGCGAAGTTCTTTGGAGCGTTGGGGCCTCGGAAAGCGGAGGACGGCGGTAATCTTTTCGGGGTCAGGCCGAATGCCGTCTTTGCTTACGAGGTGGCCCAGTACTTTAATAGTCTTGCTGTCTTGCTGGCAAAGTGGCACTTTTTGGTTTGGTTTGGTATTCAGCTGAAGACCAGCAACAGAGAGACACGTCAGAACTTCATCTAGGCGCTGCAAGTGGAGTTGGAAGGTTGAAGAAAATATGACTATGTCGTCAAGGTAGCACAAACAAGACTTTCCCTTAAGGCCCCGCAGAACAGTGTCCATCATTCGTTCGAAGGTTGCTGGTGCATTGCAGAGGCCAAAAGGCATGACGTTAAATTCGTACAGTCCATCAGGTGTTGCAAAGGCAGTTTTTTCCTTGTCGGCCTCATGCATCGGAATTTGCCAATAACCTGAGCGTAAGTCAAGACTGGAAAAGTATTCCGCGCCCTGCAATGAATCTAAGGCGTCGTCAATGCGAGGCAAAGGATATACGTCTTTTCGGGTTATTTTGTTCAAGGCACGGTAATCAACACAAAATCGCTCTGAGCCATCTTTCTTGCGCACCAAAACGACGAGTGACGACCAAGGGCTGGCGGATGATATTTTGCTCGAGCATGTCGGCAACGTGCTTGTCGATTATCTCGCGTTCGGCGGAAGAAACGCGATATGGTCGACGGCGGAGAATAGAACTTCCATCAACGTGTATGCGATGAGTTGCCGCTGAAGTCTGTCCCAAGAGAGGTGAGTGTACGTCGAAGGAAGATTTATGTTTCGACAACAAGGCCAGTAGTTGATGTGCTTGCTGCGGAGTCAGATCCGTACTGATTGCGTTGGCGAGAGCAGTAGTAGCAGGAGCAGCAGCTGCAGGTGGGCGTGGTTCTGCAGTACCAGTACTCGAAGCCATCACTGAGACAGGCTGTGTGTCCACACCGCAAACCACGACAGCACCTTTGGGAAGCAAAATCGGCTCATTTGTGACGTTGAGTACTGTGAGAAGGGCCGTGACGTTGATGAATCGAACGAGACTCGACGCTAGTGCAATTCCTTTGGAGAGGCAACTAGAATTGGGGCAACTAGAACATCGCCATTGTCAATTACGTCGGAAGCAATCACAAGACGTTGCTCGTGGCCAGGTGGCACCACACAATCGGCTACGGTTCGCAGACGGTGGCGGGACTGAGGCCCCTTGTCGGTGTCATCGGTCTCGCGCATGTGGACAAGGCGTTGTCGGCAAGAGATGAAAGCGGCAGCGGCAAAAAGTCCCAATCAAGAATGAGCATATAAGCGCAGGAAGTCAGCACTGCGAACGGAATATGGTGGCGAATCCCATCAATGAAAACTCGAACGGTACACTATGCCGATGGCCGTATCGTAAGGTTATTCGCGCTACGTAAGGGAGTGCCATGGTAAGGTGTAGTGACCTTGCCTAGACGAGAGCACACATCGGCATGAATAATAGAAATAGCGGCTGCCATATCAACTAATGCTCGAACAGGCACACCTTCAGCATACACTAATAACAAATTGGCCGGGCTCTCAGGAGGTGTTTGTCCGAGCGATGCAGCTTTCCCTCCAAAAACTGCACCATCTAGTTTTCCGAGTGGTAGTCGGTATGGGTGACTGGCTGGAGTGGCGATGTTGAGCGTCGGAGAGGGGAAGGAGAGCAGCGGCGTCCTGGACGATAGTTTTGAGGAGCGTCGGGTGGAGCGGGTGGGGAGAAGGAACGTGTTGAAGGGCGGCGCTGGTATTGGCTCGGAAAGGACACCAGATCCCTCTCGTAAGCATCGTAGCCGCGGCGTTCGTCCTGCTGGCGCCTTCGACAAAACCGCGAGATGTGGCCTCGAATGCCACAATAATAACAGATTGGGCGGGAGGAGCGCCAGGGGGCGTAAAATGCAGGTACAGGTGCACGGAGTGTAAAGGCTGCGACGTCGTTCTGAGGAACCGGAAGGGCACGCTGAGCGACGGAAGGCTGCATGGCAGCAACTTGGGCGTACGTGAGTGGCGGATTTGGCGGCGTCGGAGGGTCAGGACGTACAGCGGAAACCAAGGAAGACAGCTCGTCTTTGATGATGTCTCGTAGCCCAGTGGACGTAGAGTGAGCTGGAGGAACAGCAGAGCACGACGGGCCTTGTGCTTGAAGCTCTTCGCGGATCAGAGCCCGAATCAACGTGCGCTAATCGGCATCCGAAGAAGGTCACGTGTCACAGACGTCTGGCTGTAACCGGATGGCTTGTAGTGTATCCAGATCCTGGCAGATCGCGATGACATCGTCTACGGTGGTAGGGTTTTTAACTGCCAGTGCGTTAAACGCAACGTGTCCAATGCCTTTTAAAATGTGTCGAACGCGATCGGTCTCGCTCATTGCCGCGTCGACGCGGCGGCAAAGGGAAAGAACGTCTTCAATGTACGAAGTGTACGTCTCCCCTGGTTGTTGCATGCGCGCATCGAGCTGCCGCTTTGAAACTTCAGAACGGATGGATGGCGTTCCGAAAATATTCCGGACTTGGTGCTGGAAGGTGGTCCAGTCGGGCAAGGCGCTCTCATGGTTAAAGAACCACGTCTTCGCGACATGCGACAGGTAGAAGGCGACGTGGCGAAGTTTTTGGGTGTCGTCCCAGTGATTATACTCACTCACTCGGTCATAGTTCTTCATCCAGTCCTCGACGTCGTCGCGCGAGAGGCCAGAGAATATAGTGGGGTCACGCTGCGGTGCGGTAACGGTCCATACGGAGGCGGCTGGTTTGGGGGCAGCGGGCGTGATGCCGGAGGCTCCGGGTTGCGGTACTTGGGTCATGGCAGTGGACAGGCGGAGCAAACGGCGACCCGAACGAAGATCCAGTGGAACTCGACGTCGTAGAAGTCGAGGGGATCGAAAGCAATCTCCACCACTTTGTAAGGCAGCAGCACAGCTGTTGTCTCGTCGCCTTTATTCCGCTGAGCCACGCGCTGAACGAAGACGACGCGCACCGTGATTATGATTATGCACAGGTGAAGAAGATGACGGATGAATATTTTGCTCGCAATATATATATATATATATATATATATATATATATATATAATCATAAAAAGCCCACAAACAATGACACCAAGAACGTAGGGGAATTACTTGTACTTACTAATTGAATTAAAGGAATGATAAATTGATGGAAATGAAAACGGATGAAAAACAACTGTCCGCAGGTGGGGAACGAACCCACGTCTTCGCATTAGGCGTGCGATGCTCTCACCATTGAGCTACCGCGGAGCCGTTTTCCCATCCGCTTTCTGGGGTATTTATGTTTTACAACTAGAACCGACCCTGGGAGTGTTAGCCCTTTCTTCTCGTTCATTACATAACGAGGGCTTGAATCCGGCAACAATGATACCTTCAGGTAGCATATGTGGGTTTATTGAATACTTGCCGTCAGCCAAAAAGATCACGTGCTCGTGACGCCTGCGGCAGAAAGGATTACAGGCAACGACATTATATTCACGCTGTTTTTCTAGCGTCTTTACTTTCCGAGGTCTACCAATGGTAGCCTGGAATGAACTGAATGAGTTGCTAGACCGTGCTGACGTCGCTCCGTGATTTTTATGCTGCTGGGAACTTTTCCACTCGGAGTAGCTTACGCAACCGTAATCCTTACCGCGAAACACACGCGCGAGAAGGAACGTGCTTCGAATTTTTCGCATACGCCCGGCGTCGACAGCGAGCTGCTGCTGGTAATGCTCTCCGCACAGCATTCTGCTGAGCCCGATGATGCCTGTTTGTAGCCGCACACGAGCGAGAGGGCAGCTAAGGCCACTGGACTCCTGGACTGAGGGGACCACCCATTGCAGAGCGGAGGAGCTACCTACGCTCGCGTGCTATTTTGATCAAAGTTTATTCTCTATCTCTCTCTCTCTTGTCGCACACGTAGCTATACGATTCGCTTCTTCAGCAGCGGTTCGTACCTTGCGAGGAGGCGCCATAACGTGTACCGAAGAGGCACGGCCGCTGGAAGAGGTATCCAGAAACGTGGCGCACATCTCACATCGGAATCGCGTTCATTGCATGCCTCGTCTAAATCACACCTCAGCGTCTGTGCCTGCGCACGCTGCGTTTGCAGGCACCTTCACTAGATAGCGCCACCAAACTGGCGGAGGGTCGGGTCGTCCGACGGCGGCGGCGACATCGCGTAGCGGAACGGCTATTGGAATGAGCCCATAACAGCGTACGCTGTAAAACAAAATGCAGCAGCAGCAGCAACGATGCAACGCGCAGTGGTGCTGCTGACGCCATCCGCGCTTCTCCGTTTCCCCGCTTTAGCGCCGAACCGCTCGCGGTTGCGGTCACAGCAGCAGGCACCTCTGGCGGCAGCTCGGCCGAGCTCCCACCAGCTGCGAGCTCCAGCGCATGCGCCGTGACGTCATCCCGGCGTGTCGTTTGCTGCGCGCCGCCCGTACACTGTGCATGTCTTTCGCCCCACTTCCCCTACGTGTGCTCGGACTGCAAGTGCTTCGCGAGGCGTTCCCCGATGCCACGAACCACGAGGAAATGCTTATACATTTCGTATATCTTAGCGCCACTTCGTATAGCCAGGACCAGCTAGGAACTGATCAGCCCCGCTGTCTCTTTAGCCTTACGCCACTAGTGCAAACTAACCCGAATTTTTTTAGCCTGGCGTTTTTTGCTTACGCCAACGACACGAAAGAGTCCTGGGCTGGTAGAAGTATGCAGCTTCGCTGTAAAAATTCACCGTCAGTTACGATACTCCCTATTGCGAATTTTGAGCGCAGCTGTTTATGTGTTTTTTAAAATGGTGTCGGTGGACGCGCCCACCGCATACGCGCTCACCGCTTGGGAGCACGTCTGGTAGGGCACTCTGCGTTCCTCCTCCGCATTCCTGCTCGCGCTCTCTACGCTGTCACCGTCTTTCATCTTTGGCTGCTGTACTAAAGTTATTAATCCACCTACATATCTATGCACAGCCGCACAACGCCTTACCATTGAGAGAAGGCAGCCGGCACGAAATGTAATGCCGCAGAATTGCCTCCTTAGCAAGATTCCACTTATTTAGCATTTTATTTTATGCCATTGTTAAAGTGCAGCTTTTTGGAATGTGGTTCTGCTTCAAGTCGTACTGGCTAGAGATATGGGCGAACGACAGAGGGTTGCTATTTGCTGCTAGCAAAACCATTGAGTGGGCACGGCGCATCGACCAAGAGCATGTTGGTTAACAGGCCGTTCTTCTGCCTTGTGCAGGTTGTATTGATCAATCTCCGCAGAACTTCAAGCATCATCGATGCGTATGCTGTCGACACGTGCCTTTGGCAACCGTTGTCGCTTATGATGCTCTGTCACCTGCGCGGCAACTTCACGTCAGGAGCGCCGCCCTTCAGCCACCACGTGACCTCTGCAGACCAGGCTATAAAAGACGTCCCGCAGCGGTTCCGCTTCTGTGGGCCCGGCGCATCGACCAACAGCATGTTGGTTAACAGGCCGTTCTTCTGCCTTGTGCAGGTTGGATTGATCAATCTCCGCGGAACTTCAAGCATCATCCATGCGTATGCTGTCGACACGTGCCTTTGGCAACCGTTATCGCTTATGATGCTCCGTCACCTGCGCGGCAACTTCACGTCAGGAGCGCCGCCCTTCAGCTACCACGTGACCTCTGCAGACCAGGCTATAAAAGACGTCCCGCAGCGGTTCCGCTTCAGTGGGCACGGGGCATCGACCAAGAGCATGTTGGTTAACAGGCCGTTCTTCTGCCTTGTGCAGGTTGGTGGCTATTGTTCTACTATCAAGAGTGATTGTCTATGCCTTTTGGTTCTGCCGTGCTCACGGAAGTGCTTGGAAATTGCCTCTGATGTACATTGCATGTGCAAATTGCTGCTCTGTGGCGATATCGAATTCAATCCTGGCCCTGACAAAGCTACTCGTGAATTGCTGGAGCAGCTGGTGGAAGGTCAGAATACATTAAGTTCTGAAATAAAAGCGCTTAGGGAGCAACAGACGAGTGTCGAAAGGACAATAAAGGATTTGTGCTCTAGATTTTCGGAATTGGAAAAACAAATTACACGAATAGACACCCTGGAGCAGACAGTTAGTTCCCTTCAGAATAAGATTACTGACTTAGAAGATAAAAGTAGGCGATCAAATCTGCTTGTGTTCGGAATAGAAGAGGAACCCGATGAAAATGAGGATATTCTTTAAAAAAGTTCTTGACGATATTTTCTCCAAAAAACTTGGTGTTCCCTGCTTCTCTGTAGGACGAATTCACAGGCTTGGCGAACCAGGAAGAACAAGACCAGTCATTATCTTTTTCCAGGATTATAATGAAAAACAAAGTCTTGAAGAATGCTTATAAAATTAAAGGCAAAGACATATCCCTTCAAAGTGACTACTCTCGCCCAACACACTTAGAAAACGCAAGCTATTGTGGGAAAGTGCTAGGAAAGAAAAAAAAAGGAAGGCAAGAAAGTAATTTTATTAAACGATAAACTGCTTGTGAATGGAACACTATATGCATGGGATGATGTCAAGAATAGACGAGTGAAGCTACCAAGCCGCCAGAGTGGTTCTCAAGCACCTTGACTTGCGACTCCCAATGACCAAACCATTAGGTTATTAAACATCAATGCACGTAGTGTCCTAAACAAAACTGAAAATCTAGAGGCTATATTGCTTGAATATGATCCTCACATAGTTGTAATTACAGAGACTTGGCTACGTGAAGAGGTTGATGACGCAGACGTCTTTCCTCCCAACTATCAGGTATTTCGCTGTGACCGATGTTCTCGAGGGGGAGGGGTTGCGGTCCTTGTAAAACATGGCTGTGATGCTACCGGCATGCAAGCAATCGCCGGACACGAAGCTATTTTTTTAAAAGCATCATGTTTCGGTTATTCCTTCCTAATTTTCGCAGCTTACAGGCCTCCAGATTCACCAATAATATTCCTAAATGATCTTGCTGTTCATATGTCTACATTTAGGAGCGAAAAAATTATTCTGGCGGGCGACTTCAACTTGCCAGGAATTGACCGGGAACGCCCATTTCCAGTTTCCGGCCTTGGTTTGCATGCTAATAAATTATGCGATATAATGCTCTGTCACGACCTTCAACAAGTTGTCTGTAAACCAACACGTGTGCAAGGTGATTCTTATTCAGTGCTTGACCTTGTATTCTTGAGTCGTTCCATTGAAAATTTATCAGTATCAGTTGAACGTGGTTTGTCAGATCACAGCATGGTCTACGTTTTGTTTCCTATGCGTGATATGAACAAAGAGCCCACCACTAAAACAGTTTCATTCAAAGACTTTTCACATGCAAATGATGAAAGTGTATTAGATTACTTGCAGTACTGCCTTGACAGTTTTGATGGTTCTGACGTTGTTGAACTGTGGGAAAAATTCAAGAACATTTGCTTCCATTGCATAGAAAACTTCGTCCCGACAAAAATAAAGAGAACATGTAAAAAAATCCTTGAATTAATCGAGAAATCATACATCTCACTAGAAAAATTAAACGGATGAAACGTCGTAGAACCGATCGATGCATAATTCAAACCCACAAATTGAATCTTACTGAAACCATAAAAACTGCGAAAAGGTACTACTTTGAGCATACACTGCCGGAGTTTATTCAAAACTCCCCCCAAAAATTTTGGAATTACTTAGCGGAAAAGAAAAAGCCTATTAACCGAATTATGCACGAAGGCAGATTACTTGTGGACAAGACTACCATTGCTGAACAGTTTAATATACATTTTCATAGTGTTTTTACGGTTCCGAATCCATGCAGATTTCGCAGTGATGCATTTCGTTTTCCTGACCCAGGGATTGTGTCACTGCCCGGATTAACTTCAATGTTGTTAAATCTTAAAACGAAATCGTCTCCTGGTCCAGATGGAATTCCAAACATCTTTTTGCGCCGTTATGCAGAAATAATATCAAAATTTCTCGTTATAATTTTTCGCACCTCATTTGCCACAGAAAAGCTGCCTTCTGATTGGAGGACAGCTTGCGTTGTGCCTGTGCCTAAAAAGGGTGACAGGACGTTGGTTTCTAATTATCGTCCCATCTCACTCACTACCTCTTGTTGTAAGTTGGCAAAGCATATTTTAGCCTCCTATATCACTAAATTTCTTAATGACAATGGTCTACTCTCACCTGTTCAACACGGATTTAGGAAAGGATTGTCCACTCTGACCCAACTTACTTCTGTTATACACAACTTTGCATCAGTGCTTAACCACTCAGGGCAGGTCGATGCCATTTTCTTAGACTTCCGAAAAGTGTTTCATGTTGTATCCCATGCAAGACTAATATACAAATTTGAACTAATTGGACTTCCTAAATTTGTAGTCACGTGGGTTTCGTCATATCTCACCAGCCGCACTCAGTTCGTTAATATTGATGGTCATCATTCAAATGATTTACCAGTTACTTCAGGTGTCCCTCAAGGAATTGTACTGGGCCCATTGTTATTCCTGATATATATAAATGATATTGTCAGTATTATAACCGAACCGGTTCAGATTAAGCTGTTTGCTGATGATTGCATACTGTTCAACGAAATTAACTGTCCTCATGACCAAGTTCTGCTTAACTCTAGCCTCCAGAAAATTGACACGTGGTGCAGTAATTGGGATATGCAACTTAACGCCGAAAAAAACTGTTTTTATGAAGATTACTAATAAAAAACTTGTGCATTCCTTTGCGTACACCCTTCCATCGCATCCCCTAATAGAGGTTAATGAATATAAATACCTTGGTGTTACCATAACAAACAGCTTAAGCTGGAACAATCATATTGCGAATGTCTGCTCGTCCTCCTACCGAAAACTTGGGCTTCTCCGCCATAAACTAAGAAACACTCCTTCCAGGGTAAAACATTTAGCATACTATAGTCTCATCAGACCAAAACTAGAGTATGCTTGTTCAGTTTGGGACGCCTACACAAAACAGAATATTGAGGCACTGGAATCAATCCAACGGAAAGCCGTACGCTTCATTTTTTCCAAATACCGTACTACCGACTCTCCCTCCGCTTTAATGAAAGAACATGCATTCCACCACTTCAAGCACGAAGGAAAATCCAAAGACTAAAATTTCTATTTTTTACTAAAGAACAATAAACTTTCTACGAGTCCTTATCCGTATCTTGTGCCCCTCACTACTCGTCATACAAGGTATAATCATGATCAGTCCCTAACTCCATACCACGCCAGAATAAACGCCTTTAAGTATTCTTTCTATCCACGCACAATTGAAGAATGGAACAGGCTGCCTTCTGATGCGATTACGTCCATCGACTCTATTGACAAATTGATTGTTTCTTATCCATAGTCATGTTTTGCATTTGTACAAGTTTTCTCCTGTTACTGCTCTAACATGCCCCACTGTAAATAAGTGCTCATGTTTTTTTTGTTCTTGTTTTTTGCTGTCATTGCGATGCAATTCTCATTGTGCAGTATTGTATTCTTATGCCCCTCCTGCTTGGGCCCACTAAAGGGCCTGCAGTATTTGGTAAATAAAAATGAAAAATAAAAATGTATCCTAGGGATTCCTAAGGTACAGTGTATTCCTTGAACGGCTCCACCCAGTCTCTGATTTCGTTACCAATGAGTGCTGAATAAATAATGTTACTCCACTATTTGTTTTGCTGATGCCCGTATTGCAAAAGCGAGCGTCTTCCAGTATCTCCCAGTTTGAAACCAGCGCGTTCTAATGCGACAGCGTTAACCCTTTAGTGCCCACTGTTGCCCAGGAACAATAGCCTAAAAACTATTGGTTGTTCTTGAACGCATCCTGCGGAACGATACCGCTGGCGCCATCTGTAGAATGTACCAAGGCTAGTGAGCATCTTGAGCTTGAAGTAAATACGTAGAGATGGCAGCACCGCTCCTTTGTTGTTGTTTTTCTTGACTGTTCTGAGAGGTGCTAGCGCAAGGACCGCACACATGAGTAAATTTGTTCAGCTACGGCGGTATAGGACACTACTATGGCAACTGTCAGACTTAGGCTCATAAGGCCTTGTACGACATTTATGAGGAGGCTAGACGGTGTGGCCGTAATTTGTACAATCTTTTACTCGCCAAAAGTGGTGTTTCCCAGGAGCAACAACGGGTACATACAGAGGCCTGATCACATGTAGGGTGGTATCGTTTGTGGCAATTTTTTGCTGTGCTGTAGGTAAAGCAAAGCAATAGCTAGAGTGTTCATTCTGTCGAATAGAATAAGCGTTCCTCATATATGGTCATATTTTTTGTCTTTCATATATACATGGTGATGTCAAAAGAAAAAAGTGGCTGACTGATGGAGAAATTCAGAAACTTATCTTTCTTCCGGACGGTGAATTGTCTGACGCTGACTTCGAGAGCGACATAATTGCTATCGCAATAAATGTAGGTCAACGGAGGAGTAGGGTGTGAGAGGAGTTCGCGTTAGCGTTGGTTGTATATACGGAGCCTTGGGGCGTATTCTGTAGGAGGCCACCTAGCGGATTTTCCATTTCGGCTGTCGCGATTGACTGCAGCTTCACGAGCGCGAAGGCGAAGGAGACTGGCTGGCTCCTTCTCACTCGTGCGGCTGGAGCCAATCGCGATAGCCAAAGTGGGCAGTCCACTAGGTGGACTCTTACAAAACACCCTGCTGGTCAAGATCTCTTGCTTGGGAACGTCGTACAAAAGCGTACAAAAGCTTGAGGAACGCGCTAGGAAATGCCGTCGCCTGGTGACGCCGAGCCACTTCTTTCAGAGCCGGGCATTGTTTAGCCATCGTGTAAGCGTTAAAAAATACCCCATTGTGCTACTCGGAGCCGGCACCGAAGCCTCGTTCCCGAGTACGTAGCGAAGGGGTCGGTTTACCATTTTGTATCCAAATTCAACATGGCCAAATCCCTAATATGGCTATACTCGAACATAGCAAATACCACCTAAGAGCCAGCTTCGGTGAACTTCCCTCTTCACAGGGTGGAAGGGCTCTGACTTCTTTTATATGTAATGATCGTTTGGCGAGTACCCCTGCAAAATATTTCCTTAACACGACAATTGCCACATCCTATACCTGGAAATTAAATGCATAATTGGCGAAGTTAAGAGATGTACTCTTGCAAATAGTGTAAATGCAGATGACGGGTAGCTTTAGAATCAATGAGCAAGGAATGGAAAATGAAAACATAAAAAAAGATAATACAGGTAACAATTCTCATGTCCATTTGAAAGGGTATTTTCCTTGAAAGATTAATTTCCCGCATTACGGGTTTGCATGCACATAGGCCTGCTTTAGGATTTCCGAGTATAAAAAATAATAAACTAGCTGACTGGTAGATGTAATAGTGTAATAGTAGAGGTCTTGTATCCTTAAAAAATTAAAAGATGGTTACGTTGCCGTCACCGCGTCAAGGTCGTACAAAAACAAACAAGGAAAATAAAGACAAATGCTTTGGTGTGGCAAAAAACTAAAGTGGTTGTGATGGCGTTTCGGCTGAGTTGGCACGATATAGCTGCAAAATAAATGCATAATTGGTCAAGTGAACACATGTAATTGTTATAATAGTGTAACAGTAGATGACTGGTAGCGATGGCTATACATGCATAAGCTAGCTAAATGAATGAATGATGGGATTTTACGTGCCAAAACCACGATCTGATTATGAGGCACGCCGTAGTTTGGGACTACGGAAAATTTCAACCACCTGGGGTTCTTTAACGTGCAGCTAAATCTAAGTACACGGGTGTTTTCGCATTTCGCCCCCATCGAAATGCGGCCGCCTTGGCCGGGATTCGATCCCGCGACCTCGTGCTTAGCTGCCCAATACCATAGCCAAGCTAGCTGAATAAGTAAGCAAAAGCGAAGTAGCAGCCGAGCGAAAGAATTCAAACGCATTAGTAGGCAGTACTCAGAATTTCTGCAGCATTATTTCTCTTTCGAGGTATCGGTAACCAAGTCATGTGCCGAACAAAATAATGGCTGCTGCCTATGGGCAGTATAGACCTGTCTCACAAGCATTCATGGTTTACAATAACAAAGATAACTTCAAAACTATACGCGATCAGAGAATTCGTCAATGCTATGGTAATCGGTCCTGAGCTGTATATTAATTACTTTATCCTTCTATGTTGAAACGTCTCGAATAGCACTGATAAGTATTCCACATTCACTGCACGATAATATTACCTGAATAGATATGTTATAGCAATGGCACATAATATACGTGTTTTAATATTTGTTCTAGTGGCGGCGACAACAGCGCTTCGGAGACCGGCTTTACCTAAGATGGGTGGAATTACGAAGTCGTTGCAAAAAGTGGGTGAGTATATTACTGCCTTGCTAAAAGATGAAAGAATATGCATTGGATATCAGCTAGGAAGTAGGATTGGCCGAATATTCGAAGTTTCGAGTACAAATCGAGCAGTGCGCACGGATCGTGGTATTCTAAAATAAACACTCGGCATTTTCGAATATTGAAAACTGACCAAATATCTGTATTTTCAAACAACCGACTGTTACAGCCTGGTTACTTTTCTCCCTTTGCCAAACGATGTATCGAGGTTATCAGTAGTGAAAGAACGGCATAAGTTTTCGATGCAGTACAGCAGCAAGAGAATTATTGAAAGCATTGTTTACGCTTTCCCTGCGGAAGCCTGCATGACAACCGGAGATTTTTGCTTGTAGTCTGTCATTTAGGGATTTGTCAGTCTAGTCATGTGGCAAGTATATCGCTTAAGCTACAACGAGTGATGCACAGTCTGTTTCACACTTAGGGGAAAACTCGGAGCGCCTTGAAATGCGCTCCGAGTTTTCCCCTAAGTGTGAAACAGACTGTACATGCGTCTTTTACATGCGTGTAGGGCACACGTTTACTTGAGCTGTTCCTTTTTCTTCCGGCGATCCTGATAGCTTTCCGGTAAACACATGCCTAGCATTCTTGAAAAGCTAGCCGTACAGCAGCCATCATTCATTATGGGAAAGCTTAATTGTAACCAATCTCTAAAAACTGTTGACAGGCTTTTACTATAGAGTTTTTAAATAAAACTAGTTACCTTGTGTTACCTTTATTTCTGTTAATTAGCTATCGTTTTTGAACCAGTCAGTATTCGATATTCGATGCATATTCAAGAAAGTTGATATTGTTACAAGCGTGAAAGTATTGTACTATTTGGGTATGTACCATAAGCTGTAGTGGGACACGGATAATAGGGCGTGGAAGAAAAGAACGTCTGCCTAGCGATCACAGAACCTAGGCTGTGGGTACGAGCCATGTTTTGAGGCAACAACAACAATAACAACCTAGGCTAGCGCTTAAGACCGCCCGTAACAGAGTGGTGGAGGTGCTGGGTACACGACGTCGCCGTACTACGGACTCGCAACCGCTTGAACTTCGCCGGAGCCGCTGTCTTACCGGTCTCTCGCTGACAACAGTCATCACGCCACAGAACGGAGGACCAGACCCAGCGCTAGTTGCAACCGCGCAAAGGTCAACGCCAGCTGCACCCCACAACATTACATGGAACCAGGCTCGTTCGCAGGAAGAGCGGGAGAAGACGTGGACGAATGGCTTACGCACTACAATCGGGTGAGCCGATATAACAACTTCAACTCGGTCACCAAGCTTGACAACGTCGTTTTATTTATTTATGAGAGAAACCGCAATGATGTGGTTCGAGAATCACAAAGAGTCTTTAACAACATGGGAACGGTTTGTTGAGGAAATAGGGAAATGTTTTGGAGACTCTGATGAAAAAAAGAAACGTGCGGAGCGAACACTTTCCCAAAGTGTTCAAACTCTGGGAGAGACATGCACTACTTATATAGAAGAGGTGCTCAAGCTGTGCAAGATCGTAAACCCACGGACGTCTGAAGAAGACCGAGTCGGACATCTTTTGAAAGCTATCATAGAAGACGTCTACAATCTCCTGATATGTAAATAAGACCTCACCTCCGTCTCAGATGTCTTGCGTGGCTGCCGCACATTTGACTCGTTGAGGACACGTCGTATTGCACCCAAATTTGGACGACTTGCAAACTTGACTATTGTCGCCAACGTCGATACGAGCCCATCCACCGACCTTGCCTCTGCTATCCGGGAAATAGTACGCGAAGAACTGCGGCGACACAATGAATTAATGTACAACACAGTTCAACCGCCGGCTACGTACCCAGTATCTCACTCAGCGCCGGCAGCACCATGCGCTACTTTTCCACTGTCTGTGTGTGTCACGGACGTCAATGTCGCTGGAACTACGTGACGACATCCGGAGACGTGTATGTCAGAACAGCGGTATGGGCAGCGCTTTCACCCCAGTCGTGGTGCACAAGGGCGGACGGCTCCTGTTCAGGGTACTGAGATGATGCACCCAGTTCGACGACCTCTGCCGGCTGAGTGCTTTGACAACACTTCGCCGATCGTCTTCCTTCCTTCCGCTACAACTGTGGTGTCGAGGGCCACACTGCCAGGTACTGCAACGTTGCCCACCACCTCGCCAGCCGCCGAGGTACGACCGATCAACAATACCTGGCCAGCAAAGCGTTGGCCGTGTGTACACCTATCCAAGCGGTAGGTCCAACGAGACCCCGGGAACACTGACAAACTGTTCCCCTGCCTCCGATCGGAGCTTCATACCACCGCCTGCTCCTCGAGTACGCCGGTAACGGTCTCCCCGGCGCCCCTACCCGTCGCCTTCGCCCAAAAACTAGTCAGCGCGGCCGTTGGAGGGGAGGCCGCTGGACCGTCTTCGATTTTGACAGAAATACCTCCGGCAATTTGCATGTTTAAAAATAAGGTGTGTGTGAGTGTAGACGGCGTCTCAACAATGGCCTTAGTCGGCACAGGAGTGACCATTTCAGTAATGAGTCTCGCATTCAAACGCCTGCTAGGACGAAAAGTGCCGATATGTTTCGTAGAGTGAGTGGAGAACTATTATACCGTGTAGGTGTGTGCAGTGTTGAAGTTAGCTTGGGTAGTAAAGCATTTAACGCGGAGTTCGTATTTTTATCTCGTGCTACGTATGAAGTAATTCTGGGCCTTGATTTTCTGAAGCTGTATGGTGCCAATGTTGATTGCCGCAGGGGTGAAATAACTGTAGATTCGAACGTTCCGGCCATATATTAGTGGATCACCCGCCGTGTTACGAAAGTGCTCTTTGTGTGTCCGCAGATAACGACGTACCGCCATTGTCTGCAAAAAGTGTCCCAGTCGCCCGTGGTCCTGCAACCGACAGAACATTTCACGCTACCGTAGAGCCCGTTCCCCTTAGTTGCGTTACGAAGAATGTTGTAGTCCCCTACTGCACGCTGTCGGTTATTGACGGTCATACTGTCTTATGGACGATAAATCGCTCCAATGAACCCACAATACTAACGGAGGGTCTGAAACTTGCGGCTATTTGTGAACATCAAGTTTTGGCACTCACCATTCTTGCAGAAAGCCCAGATGCCACGGATGAGTCCCATTCAGAAGCATGCGCGACCGACACTTCCATAATGGCTATGATAAACAAATGGCTCAGTACTAACCAACGTCAGGAGTTCACAAATATGCTACGAAAGCACTTCGTGGTGTTAGACGTTTCCCAGCAAGAGGCTCCACCATCCTTTCCCCCTTATCGTTTACAGCATCGCGTAGACACAGGATCTCACTAGCCTCTGCTACAAATGCCACACCGGGTGTCCCCTTCGAAGCGCAGGGTGATCAATGACCAAGTCCGTGACATGCTAAAGAAAAACCTTATCCAAGAGTCGAGTAGTCCGCGGGCAGCCCCAGAAATTCTAGTCAGAAAGAAAGAAGGCACATGGCGATTTTGCGTTGATTACCGCCGCCTCAACGCCGTTACCAAGAAAGACGCATAGCCTTTGTCCCGGATTGATGATGCTATAGATTGCCTTTCTTCAGCCTTATACTTTTCTAGTGTAGACTTGCGGTCCGGATACTGGCAGATTCCGATGCACAAGGCAGACAAAGAAAAAGTGGCATTCGTTACACCAGACGAACTTTTCGAATTTAATGTGATGCCACTCGGGCTGTGTAAGGCGCCTGCAACTTTTGAGAGATTGATGGACAACATTCTGCGTGGTTTGAAGTGGGAAGACTGCATGTGTTATTTGGATGATGTGATTTCCGGACGCACGTTTTGTGAACACAACGCACGCCTCAATCGTGTGCTAGAGTGTCTAGGCAAAGCACGCTGGGTATTAAACTCCAAGAAATGTCGCTTTGGCAAAGCCAAACACTGGTTCTAGGTCACCTAGTGGACAAAGAAGGCATAAGACCTGATTCAGCAAAAACGGCTGCGGTCGAAGCCTTTCAGCAGCCTCGCTCAATACAAGAGCTACGAAGCCTCTTGGGCCTTTGCTCATACTTCCGTCGATTTATTCCCGGATTTGTTCACATCGCGCATTCACTGACGTGTCTGCTTGAGAAAGGCGTTCAATTTGACTGGACCCCAGAATGTGCGTCTGCTTTTCGTGACGTCCGTGTGTAGTTCCATTTGACGTCCCATTCCGCTCTGAAACACTTCGACCCTGCGGCTCCCACAGAACTACACACGGAAGCTAGCGGTATTGGCACCGGCGCTGTTCTTATTCAACACTTGGACACCAAAGAACACGTCGTAGAGTACGCGAGTCGCTCTCTAAGCAAGCCCGACCGCAATTACACCGTAACGGAACAGGAATGTCTCGCAGTGATTTTCGCAGTACCGCGCTTTCGGTGATACCTGTACGGAAGCCCTTTCACCATCATCACAGACCATCACTCTTTGTGCTGGCTCGTCAATCTGCGTGATCCATCTGGTAGGCTTGCACGTTGGACACTCCGTCTACAGGAGTACAACTTCGCCGTTTCCTGAGAAATCGGTCGACGGCACGCCGACGCAGACTGCCTTTCGCGGCTACTTCTTGCAACGACTGACTGTGACGCGGACAACTTCGACCGCTACATCGTATCCTTGGAGCGAGCGTTTCCTAATATAAATACCTTTAAGAATGAGCTTCAAAACGACGACATTTTAAAGCAACTGCTGGCTACCAAGAAGAAAGCCATAGCCAATCGTTTTTGCAGACGTGATGGGCTCCTATATAAGAAGAACTGTTCTACCACTTGCTCACAATATCTTCTGGTGGTCCCGAAAAGTCTACCTACTTCCATCTTGCGGGCTAGGCATGATGAACCAACCTCCGGTCGTTTGGGAGCAACTAAAACGCTTTGCCGTCTTCAAGAAAGATTTTACTGTCCTAATATCCATCAGACGATGCGGCAGGACATGTTTAGCTGCAACGAATGTCAACGTCACAAGCGTCCCACAAGTAGTCCTCCTGGTAGACTACACCCTGGGCCACCCCCAAGGACTCCATTCGAGCAAGTCGGCGTCGACCTTCTCAGTCCGTTTCCACGGTCCTCTAACGAATATCGTTGGATCGTTGTGTGCCCTAACCACCTGAAACGCTACTGTGAAACGGCTGCAATACCATCGGCTACTGTAGCCGACGTGTGCCTTTTCTTGCTACGATTTTTCATTCTGCGACCCGGGCCTCCTAAAGTGGTTATTAGCGATCGTGGGCGACAGTTAACTGCAGATGTGGTGGAAGACATGCTTCGTCTATGTTGTTCAAATTTTCTACCATCCACAAACAAACGGCCTTACGGAACGCACCAGCAGAACTCTCACGAACATGTTGTCCATGTACGTCTCAACAGATCACAATAATTGGGACAGTGTTCTACCTTTCTTTACTTATGCATTTAACACCGCCCAGCACGAAACTACCAGCTACAGCCCCTTCTTTCTGCTTTCGCCCGACCGCCACGTTATACCCTTGATACGATCTTCCCGTCTATGAACCACGATGATGCCTGCATATATGAGACCATCTGTCGTGCAGAAGAAGCCCAACGCCTTATTTGCGCCCTCTTGCTTCACAAGATCGCTCAAAGGCACGTTATGACCGCCGACACGTCACATATGATCCAGGTGACTTAGTGTGGCTATGGACGCCAACAAGAAAACGTGGGTTGTGCGAAAAACTACTGGCACACTATGTTGGACTTTATGTTGTTCTAGACCATATATGCGAATTGAATTACTGTATAGCGCTCCTCCATTCAAATGGTCGACGCTCTTCAACGACTGAAGTGACTCATGTTGCCCGCCTGAAGCCCTTTACCTATCGAGATACTGTTTGACTTGCCCGGTGAGCATCGTCTGCATGGGGGCATGTGTTACAAGCGTGAAAGTCTATTACTATTTGGGTATGTGCCTTAAGCTGTAGTGCGACACGCGATAAGAGGGCGTGGAAGAAAAGGACCTTTGCCTAGCGATCACGGAATCTAGGCTGGCGCTCAATACTGTCGGCTACGTCGTGTCCCAATAAACCCTCTCTAACAGAATAACCCGTAACAATATTATCCCACCTCTACTGGAAGGAATCGTTGCCGCAGCGCAGGCCCTTGCCCAAAAAGAAGCGATATTTTTTTATGCAGTTTTATTTTTCACCCAAATCTTGTATATGCGTTTCGATGCTTTCATTGTGAGCAGCTCTACGCAGTTGCTTTACGAATATTGCTATCAATATTAACAATACGTTTAGTAAATTATCATTCCTCAAGTTGTCTTCACGTGAGTCTACTTAAGGAGTGAGTACATTTGAAATCCAAGCAAGATTAGTAGTAGTAGCAGCAGCAAAAGTAGTAGCAACAGCAGTAGTAGCAAAAGCATAAGTTAATATTTAGTTCTAGTGGTAGAACAATTGTGCTGTATCTGTGCGATGTACAGAATCCTTTTGCAGGGAGAATTAGTGTCAAGTACATATAACGTGGAAATGCGGAAACCTGTAGTGCTGCATTGACTACACCGTTGCCTCAGAAACTCTCTGTGAACGACTACACCAAATGACGAAGTAATAGACAGGGAAACAATAGTGGGCAGCGCTGGGCAGCGATCATAAATTTTTAACCTTAAAATTGAGCGCGCACAAACAAACATGGTTGATAGATTCAACGGAAAAATGTTGGCCCGACTATTACTAACTGAATGAACAAGCGTGGTGTGAGCGCGCACAAACAACATGAATAGACTCACACTGAATGACTGCAGACAACGACCGTCCAAACGCTGGCAGCGCAAAGTACCTTCGCCCGCGCGGGCGAAGGTACGTGCGGTCTATCAACGGAAACTGAGCGCATAAAGGTCAGAGCCGTGTGGAGATAAGAGGACGGTGCCGGTCGAACGAACGACGAGCGCGGTTGTTGTGAAGCGTAGAAGTGCACCCCCCCATGCTCCCTCCGGCGCTGGCTTCCGCTTCCTGGCTTGCGCGTGGGAGGAGATAAGAGACTGGTGCGGACGAGCGGCGGGTTGTTGGCAGAAGAGTGCCCCCCCCCCCCCCCCCCCCCCTGCTCCCTCCGGCGCTGGCTTTCCGCTTCTTGCTTGCGCGTGGGAGATTGAGTGCGTTCGCTCTCCGTGATAGCGCGCGGTCCCCCCACGCTTCAGCTGGGGCATACGGCGCGGGCGAAGATTTTATCTATACGGAACGTCACGGCGACGGCGACGGCGACGGCGACGACGACGCCGACGGCAGAAATCCGGTGAAGTGTCCATATAATTGCTATCGCAATAAAGTATAAAGAATAAAATAGACGCACTTCCTACACCAGTCTGAGAATAACTTGTAGACGTCATGGAGCAAATGATAAGACAAACACGGGTAACAAATTGTTGGAGTGGAAAGAAAATAATTTAAGTGCCACACCAAGGGGGAAAAAAAGCTATAGAAGAACTACGCAGGAGACTAGGGGCGCTATAACGTAAAATGATTCCAAACTGTTTTGATTCCAAGTTGACGATCGACACTCGCTGATTGGCTCATATGTCTGAGGTCGCGCCCACTTTGCCTCTCCGTCAAGCGACGTCACGAAACCGCAAAAACCGACACGTCATCGTGAAGTTTACGCACTACTTATGCTAAATTATGCCGATCAAAACAGGAAACGTCATGGAATAACCGGCGAGTGCCCCGTTCCGCTTGGAATAAAATATGGCGGCGTTTTTGCTGGTGTTGGCGGCGGCGGCTCGTCAGCTCGGCCGGAGGCGCGGAAGGAGGGAGGCCGAGGACGCGTTTGACATGCCAGACGACGTGTTTCGGCAGCACTTTCGTCCGAGGAAGGAAACTGTGCTGTGGCTGTGCGACGATGTGACGCAGGAGCTCGAAGGCGTGCGATCAACAGCGCTGTCGGTGGAGCGACAAGTGTTGTGCGCGTTGCGTTTCTTCGCGACGGGCAGCTTTCAGGGTCCGTTGGGAGCGAGGAGACGATTGGCGTGACGGAGCCTGCGGTCAGCAAGTGCGTACGACGCGTGGCGGAGGCAATCGTCCACGCCGGGACCCGCAAAAAGTGGGTCCACTTCCTGAGGACGTCGGCGGAAAAGGCAGCCGTGAAAGAAGGTTTCCTTCGACGCGCGGCATTCCCGGCGTCATCGGCTGCGTGGACGGCAGCCTCATTGCCATCATCGCACCGAAGGGCGACAACAAGGCAGCATACAAAGTGCTCGGAAAGAGCAAGCTTAACAGCGAACAAACTGAGACCGTACTGCTGGACGTAGAAGCGGTTATCAATTCAATACCCCTATAACCTATACGCATACGGACGCTAGAGAGCCTTCTCCACTATGTACTGCTCATTTTGTGGTCGGGAGCTCATTTCTTGCCTCTCCAGAGCGAACCAGCAGTGACGAAGAAGCTCGAAGTGCTCAGGCTACGCGACCTCAGCAAGAAGTTGCGATACCGCCAGAAGCTCGTGGACCAGCTGTGGATCCGATGGAAGAAAAAGTACCTCCTCGAGCTGCGGGCACTTCACATCTACCCATCGCATCCTAGTAGCTGTCTACAAGTAGATGATGCAGTACTCATCGAGGAGCCTAACATGTCTAGAGGTATTTGGCCACTGGGACGAGTCGTGGACGTCTTCCCTGGTCAAGATGGAATCATCCGAGCCTGCCGTGTGAAAGCTCAAGATGGCAAGTTTATAAGAAGGCCAGTGCAGAAATTGTACAAACTTGAATTGCACAACGCTACTGGGGGGCGGGAGTATGTAGAAAAAGACGAATAAACGCGCGCAGGCGGGCACTGCGAAGGCCATGGGCGAGGGCAGCCACGAGCTGGTGCAAGGTGGTTGCGATGAGGGCAATCACCTCCCGCAAGCCCCTCATCTCCACCGCCAGCTGCTGCTGCACCGCGCGGGAGGCCCTCAGCTCCTCCACCAGCTGCTGATGATGATGCAAAAAAAGTGCACTTACTGCAGCTACCGGATACGAAATTACATTTTTCGTTTCACGGTGTTTATAAGGGTTACACTTTCAGCTCGGCTACTCTAGAGGGCAGTGAGAACGTATGCATATGACGTGAAAAGTTAAAGTGCAAACTGTATATGATCGGTTACCAAAATGCTACCAAGCCACCTTTGTCGCTAAGAAGTCAATGTCGGTGATAGGCTGAATTTACCTACAAAAGATGCACATGCTGTGGTGGTACATGCAACCATGGAAAGTTTTTGTAACTTGCGAAGTAACAGAATGAGAAAGCCCCTCACAGAGGGTACATAAGTACACGAACCAATGAACACTTGAGCCCAAGAAATCCTGATGCCACTCGTGAATAATTAGGTTGTAAGGTAAATTCAACTGCACACTAATCCCTTCTTTAAAAATGGCAACCTGGGTGAGTTGTACCTACCTGCCTGTTTTGATCAAGCAGCATCTGGTGGAAGCAGACGGCCTCCACGTTTGCTGCCTCCGTCAGATGCCCCTGCCTGGCGTATTCAGATGCTGCCCCGCGGGCTGCATCCTCCAGTGGCTGCTGCTGTCGAGGTAGCCTCCGGGGCTGATGCTGAGCTGACGGTCCTTAAAAATTAAATGGGCAAAGAGGATAAAAAATTTGTTGTGTCCTTGTATGTTGAACATTCACTGAATCATTATCATACGTGGAAATATAGGAAAATATTCCCCGGCAACAAACTGTAGGCAATATAAGCCTCACATTTTGATAAATAAATAAAGCGACACCACAGCAATACAAAATGCTGCACAAATATTCATTTCTACACAACTTGAACGCTACAGAAGCTGCATTACAAGTGGTATGAATAGTCAAACAGAATATGGTTTCGCCTTTCACAGTCACATTATAACAGGGACTTCTTGTGTTTCTTTGTAGGTGACTATGTGGAATAATTTTTTTTTTGTTTAAAAGGCCAGAACAGGCAGTACTTTGTTCTGAAGGCTTCGCACTGCGATTACTGTTAAAATGCCTTACGTGCAGTGCCACTCGTGCCCGGCTCTGTGCCCACAGAAACATGGGGTGGGGCTGCCGGGAGAGGCACGTGGGCAGCAGTGGCCTCCTCCTCGCTGGAGCTTGCCTGCTGCAACAACAAAGCATAGTAGACACACTGTGTGAGCGTGGCACCCGATGAATATGGTTTCAATACTGTTATTATTGCTTCAGTTCCATGAACTGTTTGCTTAGTGTATTCAGATTTGTTCATTGTGTACAGAACATGCTTAATGCATCAACTGACATACTCGTCACTACACATGCTCCATGGAGTAACGAACCATATAATCAATCACAGGACGTTTCTGAACAGCATTGGTTTCTTATGTTATTCTAGTGGGGCCAGAGTTTAATTTCTGCAAAGTATGGACATCATATGCTGGCATGTGTTCTTAATTGCAAGAAAACAGACATAAGCACACAGCATTAAAACATTCACCAGCTCTGAACATTGTAACTTCCCCAAACCGGTCCACATAGCAACACAAAACGCTATGCACCTCGCCGGATTTAAGCCAGGAGATGATCTGACAAGAGTATTGGATGTGCTGTCACAATAATATCGCACCTTGTCAATAAATTCATGATCAAAACGAGGTTGGACAGATGATCTGTTATCCCTATAAGCGGCAGACGCCTCCCAGAGCCTCTTGCGAATATTGCGAACCTGGGGTGATAAGTCTTCAGAAACACGGAAGCCAGTGTTTTTAAGTTTATTGCAATTTTTCCAACACGAGCACCTTATCCTGAAAATCCGAGAGCTTCATGATAACGAGACGCGCCCGGCCTCACAATATTATTTCTAAGTCTATGACACCTTTCTATGCGCGGACATGCAACCTTAAGTGTGTCCTGAAACCACTTTGCAACGTTGGTGGAAAGCGCCTGATAATTCTCGTTAGGGCGTTCACTCAGACCATGTATAATCATATTGTTTCTACGCGACCCGTTTCCTAAATTGTCATGTCTGCAAGAGAGAGTTGAGATAGCGCGTTTTAGTTGCTGAATTTGAGCACGTAGGTGATCATTCGAAATCTGCGCATCACTAGACGTTGAGGGTGATTCCAGATAATGTACACGGGTTTCCAAAGCCTCAAACCTTGCGTTGACAGATAACTGAAACATTTTGATTTCAGCAATATCCTGAACCAATTTCTTTTGTCATTCAGAAGTTCAGTAAACATTTCCGCAACCGTAGGTTGATTATTAAGGTCCGTCAACTGGGGTTGTGAAGCAGGATCGGGCTGAGGATGGGCGTCTGGACCTGGATTAGATTCCACACCTCCGCTTAGTAAATGTCTGCGGACGAAACTTAGGAGTACAGAATACAATGAAATATAGGCAAAGCCGTGATAGCGATCATGTGGGCGAGGAAACAGCAGCATACATCAGCCATCAGAACGGATGCACTGAAGACTGGCAAGGAAACATACCCGCATGATGAACAGACAGCGGATTAGCATGGTGCCCAGGCCGCTGTTGCCTCTCCCACTGATGAAGGAATCCACCGACGACGCTTTTATAGCCGTAAACCATGCAGACGTGGAACTAGGGATGTCGATGATTGGGCCGTGGAGTGTGACGTTAATCTTGTCCAGCGCAGAATCCGGGATGAGAGCCGAAGAAGCGAGAAGCAAACCGTCGCTGCTATCCGCAAGGAAGTTAGGGCAGTTCACACGTGCACTGTCCGTCACATCCATGACGCGGCGAGGGAACGATGACCAGGCCACACGCTGCGTGACGTCAGGGGCATGCGCGGCAGCATCCCCGAATATGGAGGCAGCAACGTAGCCGGCGAACTGCGTGATGAACAGACAGCGGATTAGCATGGTGCCCACGCCGCTGTTTCCTCACCCACTCTACAGCCTACAAGTTCTTACCGTAGGCTGTTGCCGAAGCCGGGGTTGTAACAGGCAGGCAATTTTCGGGTCCTCTTTCTTTTGTCGGAAAAAACTTTGCTCGTTAGATTCCGAAATTACGGCACCTGAGCAGAGATAACTCGCGGATTCGCGACCACTCGCCATAAATACGTGGGTGTCAAGATGACATCCAGCTGTGGGAAGCCTGATTTTGTGTTTCAAAGCAAACGTTTCCGTTTTGCCGCTCCTACGACTTGGCCGTGCCTCCGAAATGCAGCAGACAACTATACCTCCAAAACTGGCTGCGTAATGACACAGCGCCTTACCATGGTGTCCATCTTATCGGCTTGACCTCGCAACTTGGCTCTTGCACCCGTCGCAGATGACGTCACTTGCTACACACTGCGCGGCACCACGCATGCCCCGACCCTTCCGTACTGCACTCCAATGACGATGATTAACAATTTTAATGGAGAACATGTAGCAATATTCTTTCACATTGGTTAATTGGGTTCCTTGAAGAAACAGGCATTACTCGCGTGCGAAATCCCAATGCCGTTTTAGCTGAATAAGGAAATCCGACCAATTGCCTTAGATATATTTCCATTTATGGGCCATGTCTCGATTTCGGCTTGAAGCCGAGAAGTAATGAAGTTTTCTCTATCGGCGTATTTTCTTGACTTTGAATGAAGCTACAGATACAGAACGAAATGCAGCCTCATAATAAATTACTTATATATCATCCGTTTATATCATATGTCACAATATCCTATCATACGACTTATATAATTCCTTCTGTACACCATAGGTTGAAATTCTATCAATCTGAAGTAATATAATTCTCACTCTGATTGGTAATCTGAAGCAAAGCATTGAGCTACCATACACTGAACTAACGCATATCACAGGTGCATTTTCCAATTAATAGATTTAGCTAACCACTCTCTCTCTCTCTCTCTGAGTTGAGTTGCACAAGTTGATAGGTGCTGTGAGGTGAATAACTGCCAAGTCAGATAAGCCGTCTTTGTTAGCTATTGTGCAGACAATATTTAATTTATTTAACGTGCGTGCGACCTGTTGCTGTTTCACTAGGCTCTGTGGCGAAAGAACAACACATCGACCCGCACATCGACAGCAAAATTGATGTCATGTTGGATATGGGTAAGTGAGACCTAATATCGCCAAGAAATCACCTCTTGCAAAATACTTCATGGTAATAATGATCACGCAACAATTAGGCCTTTCTGCATTTTACAATCTTGTCGTACCGTTAATATTTCTCTAATTCAATGACCATCTTAGTTATACCTGCCATTCATCGCCTTTCAAAAAATAAATGTTACGCTACTCCCGAACGTTAATAACAAAAAGGCAAAGCTTTTTAACAGAAAAAGTGCAATAAGATTAAATACCAATAAAATACTTCTACGATTCGCAATCAATTCGAGGAATACATATGTACTATTTAGAATATACCCTTCCAACTAATGTTGTGTGCATTACAATGATGAGAGCCGGCACGTCGAAAGCCTATATGCAAACGCCAGTTCACTTGGACGTCTAAGTGCCTGCTGATTTCTTTTGAGCCAACAATGATCGAAGTAATATTCAAGGGGCGGAAACTATGTTACAGAAAAGTGTGCTGCCGAGGGATACAACTTCCTCAAAAAGTGCATCCACCGACAAAGAAATACGTGCTTTCCTCTACTTGATGAACATTAATTAAAGTGTAAACTTCAGCCTGCCTGCCAGGACCACCGCAGAATGTATAATGTTTCCTAGTTGCATTTTGTTTTCTGTTGTTCTTTTGCTCTCGCGATCTTCGCTGTCGCAGTCGTCGTCGTAGCTCCCTGTCACGCACGCAACGGGCATATCGACCTCGCACAGGTGTTGCGCTGTGCCGGCGCCGCTCCGAAACCCCTCTCCGAGCAAGCGCACGACATCATGCGCAGTACCGTTCGCAGAACGCACGCAGCGCGCATACCGGCCGCGCTCAAGTGTTGCGCCGGCGCCGTGCCGCTGTCGCTACACTTAGTACTGCAGTATGGAGGAGCGCCAACGTAAGCGCAAACGACGTGACTCTGATCCTGAGAAGCTGCTCAATAAAATCACATATGTAGATTCTACAATAAATTTACCAAGCATTTCAAGTGAAATTAGCGACAGCTTATGTAATACCATATTAAATTGCGTTCACTCGCCCTTCCTGTGCTAATAGCAGCGCGATCACTTGCATTTAAGCGATTCGGAGAACGCCCTTTAAAGCAGATGAGGGAAAATGTCCCAATGTATGTTCACTTGTTCTCCCGCACTTTCACCAGTGGCCACTGTGTTGATGCCAGTGCACTGAATGAGAACGAGTTGGCACATTGCAAGGGAGCAAGAATAATTAAAGCCGCTATGCGCTTAAAGCATTATCACGTTTTAAATCACCTGTCAACTGCTCACTACCATTCAAGACACCACATTCAGTCACAATATATTCGTCTGATACTTCTGCAGTTATTAGTACACTGTTGCCCTGTAGCCGTATTTTGTACTTAGACCTCCCCGCAGGAACCAATTTATGCAACTAATCATGCACGAATCCATTCCGCACTGCCATGGTTAAAATGGCTGTGTAAATAACCCATCACATGGACTCTAAGCAGCAAATTCTATGTACTTTTACCCTTCAACTTACTTAGTGCGCTGACATGCCTAAATAGAAGCTCCTCTGCTCTGTCTGATGTACGAGAGGAAAGTTTGTTGCACAAGGACCAAGAACCGCGGCATGCCCTGTTGCGCGAAGTACACGAATGGCGCACAAATCGAAAGAACCGCGCGCGCACTTATCAAGCACCGTACGTACACTGGCACACGCACGAACTCGGCAGACGGCCGCCTAAATGCCACGAAGGCCGCGGAGCGTAGCGTCCGACACCAGTCACAAACTGCAAATAATCGTGACTACCTGGATTAACAGGATATTTTACAACAAGGAGATTCACGATTCACATACGCAGCCTCCCCTAGCGAGTTATGCAGTGTATATGCGGTATCCATTCGCGAACTATAAAAACTATAAGAAGAAAGCTCCAATAAGCAGCGCAATATATCGCAACCATGCCGAGGTACCAAAGAAAATCGAATTTTCCCGTGTCACATTGTAAACGAAGTTCCTTTAAAGACCATGAAATACCAGTAACGTAAGATAAAACGGGCCAAAACACAATTGAGAGAACCTGAATAGCAAGCGATAACAGCACGGTGTGGTACGCAATATTCTATGGGTGCGCTGTATCACAAGGCAAATGAATAGGACGGGCAGTTGACCTCATCTCTCGCGTTACCATACCCGCAATGAATCATTAACAAAGAGCATGTATGTCAGTTTTCTTGTCTGCAACATTCTTGCGAAACGGGAAACTGAAATACCGCGATCACAGCTGTTTAGAGGATATGGACAAAGTGCGCAGAGACAGCAATTCCCGCCTTTCTTCGCATCCTGACAAACTTGATAGTTTCACTCCTGATGGCGGATTCCCGATGCCAGGCACACAAAAGCAACATTTCTTCTGACCTTCATCCTCATACTAAGCTTAACGCCTTACATACAACATCACTGAAAAGGCTCCTCACACAGCGACTCGAGAATCAAATTGAAGAGCAAATTAGTGCCCTCCACTCGGCGCTCTTTAATGCAAAACTAAGCTGCTGAACAAATTAAAACCATACAAACAAATCACTGCACGCGCAGTGTCGAGTAAGACAGCACAACACTGCAATACTTGCATGAGTGTAAAGGAAATCACGAGGACATTCGTCACACTTGTTTGTCGTGACGCGCGATGAGGAAAAGGACGCAAGAAAAGCAGCCGAACTCCTGATGGGAAAATCCAAACTACCTTTATGAAAACTAAAACCAAACTACTCTTACGAAAACTATAAAATCAAACTACCACCACACAGAACCTTACGCCACATGACACGACATACATACAAGGCTAGAACAGCTAGGGTTGATAGGAGTCCGAGAAAGAAACAGTCAAGCAAGCTCACGGTATGGTGTACATGAGACGAGGGCTTGCCGAAGTAAGGGGTGATGACGTGACGACGTCGGACACGCTTCGATGTTGGAGACGATGCGGAGCGACCGAACCGGACCGAAATGGAGACGACCGAACTGGAGACGACCGCTCACTGGCGCTTATCGGTCAGCCTGCATCCGAGCCGCAGTGCACGTTGCAGGAATGGTCAGCCTGACCAGCGCACAGCTTGCGCGCGAGCCGCAGTGCTCGGTGCATATGCAGCCATTAGCTAGGCCACGAACGGTGCTCCGCCGAACAACTGATCAAGGAGACTCCTTGCCCGCGATCCGCAATGCTCGCGGCAAGTGGTAGCATAGCAGGCCAAGCCCCGCTCCGAGCTGCAGTACTCGCGCTGGCGAACACCTTGGCGAAGGGCAACGGTCGGGCGGCAGCTGCATGGACGGCCGCGTTCCTTGGCGCCTTAATTGTGGGCGTCCGACACGCCGGCCTGCTGTCTTCCGTCTCCCGCTGACTAGCCGCGTGTCTCGCCACGAAGCATTTCGCCACGTGCTCGCCATACGTGGCCCAGTACCACTGGGCGATCGTTAATTTGGCGAGATCGCTCACATGCGCGGTCAAATCGCGAAAGAACCCGCGCGCACTTCGTCGTCATCGTTTCCTTTCACTCATCACAATGACAAAGGACAGCACAACCAAAAACAGGCAGAACACGACAGCGGCAGCCCAAACCAAGCTCAATTACGGCACTATGCACTGGCCAGTTTCACGCGGGAGCCGGCAGCCGCGGCCACAAGCTTGGACATCTACACCGTGGTCATGTGACCGATGTGACGATTGTATCGCCACCTTGCGTAAGGTTGGATAAATGACGAATTCTCCCGCCAAAAACGGCGCCGTCGAAACCCGGTACGCTAGGTAATTGAACAGATACGGTTAATCTTATGAAAACGTTTGCAAGACGTATTCACACCTCGTTTTCAAGCTGTCGTGCCTGCGACGTTTTTAAATCGTCGATTTTAGTCAAAAATCTGTTTTAGACGTTGAATCTATTAATACGACGTTTTGAAGACTTCGTGTGCTACCTGGGGTGATAGGGCCTTCACATTTTAATATAAGACCACTTATATTGCCTTTGAAAAAACGCCTTTCCCGCAATGCATTTCTGTTTAAAAGTGAAGCCGACTTTAAGGGGATCAGCGTAAGCTTGGTTATTGTAAGCTGGCTATCCCATGTTCTGTGTTGCAGTGAACGAAGCCTACTTGCCGTATGCGAACGATGCGATGCGAGTGGGTCCCGATAACGCTATCGCGTTCTACTCTTAAAGGCGAAACTTAAGCGTCCCCCGATTTTTTGCTTGTTCCTCTGATCCAATAAAGTAGAATCATTGAATCTGTCCAGCAGGCTGCTTCCTGAATTCTTTCGGTGAAGTTCCTTTTGATGTAGTCGCTTAGTCTTAATGCTATCACCGCTGCCATGGGCTTAAGTCTTGCTAAACTTAACTCTTTGATTAGAGCTACGCGGCTTTTCACTTTCAGTAGCCTTGACTTTTTTCCATCCTTGTACACTACTACCAAGTACGCAACCACTCCGTGTGCTGTTGGACTGGCATCTGCAAACACATGCAGCCTGTATCCTTGTACTATTTGATCCTTGCTTGTGTAGTATCGGAGCATTTCTAGAACTCGCAGCTCCTCCGTTTCAGACATCAGGTCCCTCCACTTGTCACATTCTTCTTCACAAAGAATACGACACGAAAAACGGACACCACGTGGGATCACGTGCGGTCTGTTTTCCACAGCCTCTGAATACCTATCTTTGTGCGTATAATAAGAGCTAATAGCAAACCAAGCGGATGAAATATCTTTGCTGCTGCTTGCAACAGTGTCGTTTCGTTTAAGTTTGTTGTTGCTGGTAAGGGCGCCCACTTGTCCACAGGGGAGGATAGCACGTCTATTAATGATTCCATATCATGCCAAGAATCACTGTGTATGCTTTCGGTCGAATCTCCTTGTGAGCATCGTTCTTGTTATTTTTATCTATTATTTTGTTTAATCCCACTTCATTGAATGTCCCTTTTTTTAGTTCATCGCTGCCTCTTTGAACACTTTCGTAGTACCCGTTTGAAGAGCTTGACTACGCCATAAAACGGTGCTGCCCCTAGGATTACATCATCCACGTTAATCGCCTTCTGTATATAGTGTTTCCATTGTACCTGGAAATCATTCAGCCCTTTGTTTCCGATGGTGCTTGATTGTAGCTGCCAGAAGAAACGTGCTCGGTGTTGTACCGAAAGTTGCTCTAGTAATGCGCCAAGTCTGTATTTCATTAAGCCGCTTTCCGTCAGCGTCATGCTTCCACCACAGAAACCTGATGGCATTCTTCCTCTTCGGGGATTGAAATTTGTAGACAGTACTCTTCAACATCTCATATATTAGGGCCACTTTTTTCATTTAGAAGGTTGATTAGCAGTGACAGCATGTCTTCATTTATATTAGGTCCTGCCTCCAGATTGTCATTTGATGACATGCCTTTCCGCGTGTCTGAAGAGGCGTCGAATACTACACGAACTTTTGTCGTGGCTCCGTCCTCGGTATGTAGTAACACAGCGTAGTCAGTGGTTCTGAGTATTCCTGTACCTCTTCCGTGGCTCCCAAGGTCATATATTCTGAGATCGCTTGATCGCAGCGGTGTAGCATCTTTTCGTTTTTCTGTAATCTTTATATTGATGAGTCTTTTCATTACTGTTTCCTTCTTAATTTTGATGTTAACGGTTAAAAACTAAGAGACGCTAAAAAATTAAATTATGAGGTTTTACGTGCCAAAACCACGACATGATTACGGGGCACGCCATAGTGGGGGACTCCGGAAATTTGGACCACCTGGGGTTCTTTAACGTGCACTTAACGTGCACCTAACGGATGTTTTCACATTTCGCCTCCACCGACATGCGGCCGCCGTGCCCGGGATTTGATCCCGCGACCTGGTGCTCAGTAGCCCAAACGAAGAGATGCTACTTCGCTACGATGAAGCGCTTTCTTTCAGCGGCAAGCAGACTTGATAGCGACCGTTTAGTTGTACTACCATATTCTCGTATTCCATAATTTCAGTTTCTGAGTTAGTGCAGCTATGTTGTGTTATCCCCATTGATTCCAAGCTCCAGTACCTCTGTAGCTCTTGCTAAAGTTTTGTGTCGGCAGCTTCAACCTTCTGAACCACAAGCACTTGATTTTGGGATTGAATTAATTTCGTTTTAGTTTGCTTCCATGGACCTTGCAGTATCCAACCAAGTATTGTTTCCAGAGCCATCAGTCTGCATTCGATTCTCTGTGTTCAACCATTGAAAAACTCCCAATTATAATCTGAGCTGATGAGCAGTCCTATGGCGTCTGTTGCAGTCGTCTCGGTTCTGTGATCCGCCACTTGTAGCATTGGTTATTTCATTTTGTCGTTGAGTTTCCGATTTGGAGCAGGTAGACAACGTTGAGATATGACGTAGACTTGTAGAGCTCCGATAACTATGGCTAATTTGTTTTCTCACGTCGCTATACTTACTTGCACAACGTCCAATAATTTGAATTTTCCGTATCCGAACGAACCAATCGTTGACCTTTCTTGTCGTACTATCTTCGAACGTATTTCTTTTGCTAATCCAGCTTAAATAAATGTCCACTGGCTTAAGTTTTCCAATAACACAAGGCCAAGTCGGCCACCCTTTTCTCCCTTTATCGAAGCTGCAGCTGTCTACAGAAACACGAAATTATGCTTCAGATTTTGAGGTGCGTGTAAAGTAGACGTCGTCGCTTCTGCTTGCGCTGTTGTAACTTGCTCTGCTTTGCTTGCCTCACTGCTCTACCCACTCATGTCGTCCTTTGCATTGCTTTCATTTCACTATCGCTCTCCAAATTTGTGCCGTGTGTTTTGGTCGGGTGAATCTGAAACATGCTCTATCCTCGGCGATAATGGCTTTTTCCCGTCATTGTAATGTTTCGATAACAATGCTCAGTTGCGTGGTTGTTCTGCTTGCATACCAGGTAGCTTCTGTTTTCTGAACTGCAACAAACTGGTGGCTCTCCCGTAATCTAGAGTAGATGTAATAATAGCAGATGTAAGAGAAAAAGATGTTGCTACAGACAAAGGTGGCCCAGAATGGGCAGAAATGTGGGTTCGTATGTTTCCAGGCTGAGAGGTATGCCAACAGACCAAACGGCGTCCCGGGTGTCAACATGGATACCTTACCCATATCACGCCCCCTGAGAAAATTTTCCACATTGTGGGAATAGATCGTATCGAGCCTTTTCCAAGAAAGGCAGCGGGTAACCAATACAGTATACTCGTTGTGGATCATTTGTCAAAGTTCACAGAGGTCGCTGACGTACCGTCGCTTGCCGTCAGCTGCGTCATAATGTTCCTACGCGACCGCTTCGAATGGCGACCCGGCCTCCCTAGAGAACCCTCTCCGGCAGGTCGACCACGTTTCGCAGCTGCGAACTCCGCACTTATCTACATTTAGGTTGGGTTGAGCACCACTTCGCGTCAACGTACCACCCACAAGCGAATGGTCTGACACAGAGTTCGAACCAAACTATCCAAGCTCGACTCGTACCTTATTGTCAAACAACAATCCAGGTGAAGCCGATTGATAAAAGCACTTTCAGGCGGCTGCATACGCAATTAACACAGCATTACACAACTCCACAGGCACTTCCCCTTACGATATTGTGTACGGCCAACTTCCAACGCTTGGCGCTACACTCAGCTTGGACACGCCTGTAAAAGTGGGACGTTCCATTGCACATTAGACGCTTTGCCGCAGCAGCCCGCCACAGTTGCGCAAGAGGATTGTACAACAGGCGCGAAAACGGTACCATGACCGCCGCTACCGTCCGGAACCGCAATGCAATATCGTGCGACGAGGTGTGGGTGCAACGTGGTGCACCATCACCTTTAAAGAAATTAGGCGCACAGTTTGAAGCACCCTTCATTATTACCGCACACGTGGGCAAAAACAGTTGGCGTGTGTGGTCCGCAGCATCTGACTGGCACGCAGACAAGATAAAGCGATACACCTTTCCTGTGAATGTGCCACGTATTAAGAATTGCACCCGTCGGCAAACCTAAATACTGCGTCACGGCGCAGTTTCGTCAAGGTCACCAGCCAGCACAAACACCTAAGGCACTCACCTCATTAAACATGCAGCAGCTTCTGTGAAAACGCGTGTAGCTTTCGCGTTCTAACGATTCCTCTGAAAGAGGGATCAACCATATTTTTAATGGTAAATCGCAGTCCGTTTATTTTATAGCTGTGCTTTCCTTCGCAAGAAATTGAACCGAACGAGTTGATCCAGTTTTCATTTAAGTGGAACCGTGTTTGGGTATTACAAGGTTCAGAAGGTCGACTGAAAGTATTGGAGAGATATATTTTGAAGACGGAGAGTTCGGCCGGATAAGGTGAGAATCTGGTTTACCAAACAGCACAGCCGGATAAATAAGGAGTATAGGTCGATTCGACGAATTTCGTTAACGAATTAGATCGCTTTGCAAATTCCGTGCTTGAACGTTCCTTGTATGTATATTTTAAGGGTGTGTGAGTCAAGATAGCGCGGTCTCATAGGTACAGACCCACGTGTCGTGAGGGTTCGTCGTGCGTTGATGTTGCTCAGCTGCACGCTTCTATAGAAGATATACCCGCTAGTCCCAACACTATAGCCTTTCAGTTTGAAGATAGTAGGAGCATCACACACCAGATTTTGTCGGTTGGCAGGCGGCGAGTGTCTCAGCAAATAATCCTTGATTGGCGACACGAACGATTGGCTTAAAATTTCCGTTGTTCAAAGTACATGTTGCGGCAATGAAGTGTCTTGTCTTTTCTGTGCTGCGTTGGAAACAGGTGTTTCGCTTCACGGCTTCCAAACCTTGTGTATCTAAGACACACATTTACCTGAAACTGGCTGCATATATTTGGATCCGACGACCGTGAGTGCTCTGGACGCTACCAATGTCATATGATATTAAACTTTTTTCGCCACGCATTCACCTTTCCGTGCCTATTCAATGTCAGATATTTTGTTATAGTGTCAAAGTCCTTTTTTCACACGCAGCAGATGTAACTAATGCAAGTTTTATCTGTTTTTAGCTCCGGGCCCCAATGATGCAATTGACAAAAAACCAGAACCAGGATATAACGGTGAGTACAGCCTATGCAACGTCTCAGTGGCAACATTCATCCAAATATAACGCTGACATGGCGAAAACGTGGTTCTTCATAACGGGTTATCGTCAAGCGTCAAGTGCTTAGTAGCTACTGTTCGTTCGCCCTTAATAGAGCTTTGGCGTATTTGCTTATTTTACTTTTAGTAAACACACTAATTGCACTCTTTTCTGAGATTGGTTTTTTTAGCAAGCAAAATTTTTTTCCAGTGATATATGTGCGACTAGTAGGCGGTCGCTTACCTTTACTAGAAATGTAAGAACACTTCAAGCCGTAAGTATACTATAAAACGTGCAATACTATGGTTGATGTCCTAGAAGAAATATTTTGGGATCATTGGTTAAATTGTTTTCTGTCTCTGAGAGCAAATACATTTTTCATTTAACAATGTCATTGCACATAAGTAGCTACAGAGGAGTGCCAGTGCCTTGTGCGTCTTATTATAACGCAGTTGCACATAATTTAGCAAGCATGCCTTTAAGATATAGTGCTAAAGGAAATTGTATTATAATATTCATGTGACTACGTAGCCAAACTTACGATTTCACGTTTCAATAAAGGATCGTTAATTACCATGGGTCTGCACATGTGCGCGTCTTATTGGCTCTAATGAAGATGAGAAAAATGTTGGAGCGTGAGGACAATATGCATTTTATTGCGGCCAGCAGCTGCACTGCAAGAACGCTTTCCGATTTAAGATGAAGCCGTGGGTAGGAAGATCCTCTCATTAGCTTGTGCTACCAAATATTATTTTTTAGTATCAAGATATTCTCGCATTATTACCGGAAAAACCCAATTGCTTGCTAAAAATGCTGAGCTGTACGTGATAATTCATTCACCAAATTATCCAACAGGTTTAGTAGCCATCGTGCGATTTCCCGCCAGACTTTCTTTTTTGCGCCGGCAAGTACTTTAGAAATAGGAATTTTACTGAGCCTCCAGATTATACTGGTATACATTTTATCTTCTTTAGGAACTGGCATCTCGGGTGCCCCACGTTCAAAAGGAACTCTGACCACGCAATTGCAGTGCGGTGACTGCAGCTGCAAGCTTCCTATAGATATAGCAGATTATGGACCAAAACAGGGCTGCACTGCAAAGGTGCAAAAATTAATTTGTTCTTGCAAGAGGAGCAGCTGCTCTATCAACCAAGTTGCGAAGTGCCTGCAAACTTTCGCCTCCGATAAATGTAAACAGAACGATTGGTTACGAGCCACTTGCTACTAATCTCGCAATAAAGACCTGGTTATCAAACTCTGGAATTATTGCGTCTTTTTTTGGCTTCCACGCCGAATTTCTCAAGCAATATCACACACATATGGAGGAATGCCTGTAGTCCAAAGACAGGATTATATTCTCGTTGAGGGCGCTTCAATTCAAAAGTTGTCGCAGTTTCACCTGAAAGGCGAAGCACCAATTGCGATAGCAAATTTGTAGAGAGCTATACGGAGTAATGATAGTAGCTTTATCAGCTGTATAAACTTGGACATGCAGCAGCACCGGCAACACGCAGAACTGTTGTCGACGCCGTCGGCGTTTTGCCCGCGTTCGCACAAAATGCGTGCGGCGTTGGTGACTGTTGCCGGAGCCTCTGATATAAATAGGCACTTGGTGCCGCAGCTAAACGTCGCCTCCATTCCCTCCCCCTCCCCCCCACGGCCTTTCGTGCGTCAGAAGAAGGCGCGTTTGCTCTACATATATGGTGATTGTAAAGGAGGAAAGAGACGCCTACTTCTGCAGCCCTTAAGGGAGCACGGCACAAAACGCGCGTTTGTTCTCCGCCGTGCGTTCACTCCCCGATAAGTGGTTCTTGAGGGAAAGGGAAAGGTTGGCGCTATCTTCTGCAGCCCTTGAGGGAGCACGGCTCAGCGCCAATACTCCCCGTGAAAGCGCGCGTCCCTCGCGCCCTTTCACTCGCACATACAGCGTTCGGCGGCGCGCGGCGCTGAGCCGTGCTCCCTCAAGGGCTGCAGAAGATAGCGCCAACCTTTCCCTTTCCCTCAAGAACCACTTATCATATCATCGGCGACGATTTCATCTCCATTGACGTCATACGGAACCTCACGGCGACGGCGACGGCAGAAATCTGCTTTGGAGTGTCCATATAATTGCTATCGCAAGAATAAAGATTAATCAGAATGCTATAGTAGTCGCGATATACGGCGCTATAGACCGTCGCGCGTATACGAGTAGCAGAACGCACGGCAGCACGCAACAAACCCTGAGGTGCAATCTATCGTTATTTCGCGCGTCTTGCGGAACGCGGTGTTGGCGCTGCAATCGGGAGCGCGCTTAGGGCGCTCCGCTGCGAGGCTCCCCCCCCCCCCCCCGTGGAGGAGAAGGACGTTTTATTGGGTGCGTTTCGCACCGATTCAACCGTTTAACATTCGGGAAGCGGAACCAAAACAGATGAGTTCGGCATGTACGCAGGTGTTACGCGGTCGATCGCTACACCGTCCGTTCGGCCGTTTACTGTCACAGTGAAGGTCTCGTCGGTACGCCCAAGCTCCTTGAAAGGGCCTTCGTACGGTGCCGTAAGAGATGGCCGGATGTCTTCGCGTCGCACCAAGACGTGACTTGATGAAGCAAGGTCTCTGCTTACGAAGAAATCGTAGTTGGACGGTTGTCGTGCCGGCGTTGGTCGCAGACGTTGACACAGGTGCCGAAGCTACTAGATGTAGTCAGGCAGTGACAGGTCGGGGGCAGGAGCTGGGCAGAAGAAATCACCGGGCAGGCGAAGGGAGGTGCCATACACCATTTCAGCTGCAGTGCACCCGAGCTCTTCTTTAATGGCCGAGCGAATTCCGAACATTCACGAGGGGAAGCTCGTCAACCTACGATACAGTTCGAGCATTGCAAGCGATGAGTGCAGAATTCAACTGTCGGTGCAGTCGTTCGGCCATTCCATTTGCGGAGGGGTGGTATTCCGTTGTGTGGACATGCCGTACACCAAGGATACGTGTCAGTGTTCTGAATATTTTGGGCTCAAACTGACGGCCACGGTCCGTAGTAACAATACCGGGGCAGCCGAAGCGAGAGATCCATCCGGAAACGAAATATGAGGCTACGGTGGATGCCGTGATGTCGTGAAGCGGTAACGCCTTTGGCCAGCGTGTATAGCGATCCACACACCTGATTATGTATAGCTTTCCCTGCGATGACGGGAATGGACTGACGATGTCAATGTGCACACGGTCAAAGCGACAGTCTGGCGAGCGGAAGGTTTGAAGGGGAGATTTGGTGGGTCGGCGTCGTCTTCTCACGTTGGCACTGCAAGCACTCACGAGCCCAGCGGCGGACGTCTTTGTTGACGCCGGGCCACACAAAACGAGACGTGATGATGCGTTGAGTGGCGCGGATGCCAGGGTGGCTTGTTTCGGGCAGCTTAGTGAAGATTTGACGATGATATGCAGGCGGCACACAAGGGCGCGTGCGGCCAGAAGAGACATCACACACAATTGCACCAGAGGAGAAAGGCAGCGGCACATCAGAGAGCGAGAAAGAACTAGAGATTGCGCACAAGTCGCGAAGTTCACTATCACTACGCTGTGCCTCTGCAATTGCCTCGAAGTCCACAGCATCAGAAGTTACGTCACTTACGCGGGAAAGGGCGTCGGCAGCAGCTTTGACGGGGCCTTCGATGTACCTTAGGGCAAAGTGAACTCCAAAATGAAACTTAGATGCCGAATTTGCCGGTATGTATAAGCACCGTGGCTTCCACGGAAAGCGAATGTCAGAGGTGAAGTATCCTTTCAACCCCTGACATTACATATAACATTATCTTAAAAGCAGGCAACTGGCCGATGAACGCTTGTGTTCTACCTTGAGGCACGAAGGCTACCAATGTTGAGACATTTGCATTTTATAAGCGACGAAAATCAGGGGAACCATGGGGCTCAATTTTTTGTTAGTAACAAGCACGTGATGGCAACAGAAAACGAAGCAACAATGGCTGTATAGAAAAATGGGCTAGAGCTCACGACAGAAATTAGAAACTCACAGTACCAATTCTTTCACTACAGTTTATTGTCTCAAGACAACTGGAAGCAAATTTTGTGAATTATACTTTTAGTATGTCTTTTGCGGCAGCAAATTTAAATGCGTGTAATACTTTGTGGTAACTTGGAACATTTTAATGTTTAAGCATCTCCATACCTTAAATCTGTGGACAAGCTTTGCCACCTTTTTAGAAGAATAATTATCTGGTGTCGTACATGACTCAAACCTCTATTAGGTAAAGCCACCTTCAAAGGAGCAGAAGCATGCCCTTAGCAAATTGATATACATATCAGGTTTAGACTGAGCAAACTGAGCAGTATTTGTGGCCACTTACTTTCAACAAGGCAGAAACAGGGCAACACGTAGGAACTGCGGTAGTATACTTGTTGAAGGCACGAACGAATAAATTATCCTGCGATCACTGCGAGTCTTGCGACAACCGTTTCGTGCTCCTTCGAATTTTGAGATCACATCGGCCACAGCTCCAATGCGCAACCGGTTGTTTTTACAAGTGTCAGCTCGCCTTTGCTTCAAATGCATCGCGGCAGCTCGGCAACAAATGCCATCAAGGCCAGCACCCCGCAATGTCCGCAATTTCAACTTCCAAGCAAGTGCAAAATACAAAACTTAAATGCGCAAAATGCGCGCGCGAACGAGGCGCGAGCATTGTTGTCTGAGTTCGAGAGTAGGTATTTCAAAAAGCAAAACACAAACAACAATGTGAGGTCACATCCAGCAAAGGAGCTTTGTTCTCCTTTCTCACATTCTCTCAGTTCACGTATGCGTAGCGACCACGGAGCCCTTGGGGGAAACGTTTAGGTCGAAACTGCAGTAGTCCAAGAACGTTGGTCCCGGCCACGTCTCTTTCCCTAATAAAGGAACCGGAGGACTTGCTGAAATCCGATGACTCTTTCTTCAATACGTAATGTTAAACCGCGTTTCATTCTACAGAATGTGCGACCTTCAGAAATAGATGGCACCAGCGCGAATGTGCTGCTCCAAAAGAAACTTTTGCTGAAAGTGTACTAATAGCATGGCTCTGGCGCGTAAACACTGTGCTCCTATAAGACTTTTCAAACTTCGGGGGCTCTATTTTATGCGTGGATGATAGAACTGCGTAAATTGTAACACTTCGGAAACAAAAATTTTTTTGTCTCCGAAAATTCTATATTAGTCTTTGCCGATGTCTTCTGATTTGATGTTGTGTAAGATGGCGTACGAGTAGCCACAGACCCGCCGATATACTAAGCAAGAAGTTTTTAATCAACCGACGTTTCCTTTGGGGGCCCTGCTAGTAGTCAAGAGTTCCCGTTTTTCCCTCGTGATCGCGCGCATGCGTCTTCTGTCTTGACACGCACGATCTTGCGATAAAAGAAAATCACCGCCCATGCATTCCGTACAGTTGGTTAACCAGCGAAGATGAAATGTGCGGCCCCAGTCTTTATCCCGGGGTTATAGCCGACGGTACATTAAAATATTTCTCAATTATTGGTTATGTCTGTGTTTCTTAATGAGGTTACAGACACGTTCGTCTGCGAAGGATACAACGACTTCACTGATGTTATGCCCGCAGTCCGCCGTTGTCGCATTGCCGCTCGCGATTCAATGAAAAATAAATTGCTTCCAAATTAAATCTGTTCGTCACGTAAGACAATGAAGGGCTCATACCCCCGTAAACGCGGCCAACCCCTTACCATGACCGAAGAGAAGTGAAATTCTACGCTGAAATGATAAGCGGCAACAGAGCCAGCTGTGGAAGAAGACGACGATGCTAGAGCCATGGCTGATGATTAGAGACCAGATTTTAGGCAAATGCCTTTTTTGTTCCCTGCGTTCCTATCGCCCCATTATGATATATGAACATGAATTACAGGCTAAGAAGGGCTTTTATAGTGTTTTTATAGTGCCTATAAATGGCTATTTTGGCGTTTTTGCCTAAATGCCTATAAATGCCTATAAATGCCTATTTTCAATATCGGCGCCTATATGAACACTCTATAGCCTCAAGTTTCGCTTTCGAGTGCAGTTAGAGACCATTATTCATGTTACCGGGCAACATTGACTGTTCGGAACTCTATGGGGTTCATCCTAGTCATCTAATGCAACGAACTTTCGGAAAACAACCTCTAGCAGCGGGAAATGGGACGCGCCGCGGTTGGCGAATGCGAAACCGCGGAGAGCCGTCAGGGGAAAGGAGAATACAGAGCAAAAGAAGAAAGAAAAATGTGATGCGCACGCGGCTTTTCTTTTGTTTGTAATTTACTTTTTAAGGTGTTCACTGCCGTCGAGCGTTCCTTCTCAGCACAGAAGATCATTCTGATGGACAAGAGGTACAATTTTGAATCCAAAAATTTAGAGGTGGTGGTATTTTGCTATTGTTTCCACAATCTTCACTGATTCTTTGACTACGTTCCACGTGCTCTCCAAACAGATTTCTTCAAACACGTGCACTTAAAATGGGCGGAAGTGTATTTCGCAGTGTTGGGGCGTTTTGCCTGTGCAATTCCGATAATGTCATTGTATATGAGAAAATTGACAGGGTTGTACCTAACAGACCTTATCTAAGAACATGTTAATTTCTTAATAAATTGTAGTCTCTCTTGCATTTATTATTTGTCATTTTTTGTTATGTCTTACCTTAATTGCGTCAGGCAGATATAAAGTAGCGCCTATTTTAAATCAGTATTCCCATCTTTCAAGTATTCTTTTTCATGCTTGTTTCACTTTATGCAACGCTCGAGTACAGAGGCCATTCAACATTAATATGAGCAGTGTGCTTGTTGAATTACGCCAAATGATGATCATTAGTCCAGCCGTTTTATGGGATAATTGCACGGCTATGTTCAACTGTTGGCGCCTTTGTGCCATCGTAAACAATAACATTTCTTGTTTTCCTGGGGTAGATACAGGTCGCGCACATCTTCGTTTGAAATTATTTGCACTTATGTTAAAATTTATTGTGCCTATATTTACGACGTTGGAGGCCTAAAACGTTGCTTTGGCTGCCTATTTTAGGCGCCTAAAACGCGCTTTTTGAGTGCCTTAAGGTCCGGCCTCTACTGATGATATAGTTTCTGCGTACAGGCGACGGACAGACGAATCGGATAGCCATATACAGCCGTATATAAGTCGGCGACTTGAGATGCGAGTTCTTTTACTGTTTTTCGAAGTGAGTCCACTTCAGGAAGTGGAGAGCGACGGAAAGCATTTATGACTCCCGGAGCGACGTCCATCATATCGTCGTCCATTTAAGCGAATTCCGGCAAGGGCTTCTGCTTAGCTATGACGCGAGCCATGTGTACGTTGGCTAGAAGACGCTGTAGAAACAATTCGCGTAATACCACCGTGTCCAAGGAGTCTAGTTGGTCATCAATGAAGTGTTGCAGGTGACGGAGAAACTGGGTGAGACGACTGTCACCGAGCTCTTCGTTGTTCAGGAGGTCCTGAATATGCCGATGCGCAGGCGTGACGAGACGGCGTAGAAGAGTCCGACTGTCGTAAAAGAATTATTGTCACGTGGCTGTACGAGGACGTAGCGTATCTCGGCCATGCCCTATAGCGGCAACGCTTCAAGCAGGAGTTCACACTTGCGAACTTTCGACGTGACGCGATGTCTGCGGAACTTGTTCTCAGTTTGTATGAAACATAACGTGGGAACGGCAAGCCAGAGCTGAGGTAGTGTAATGGTGACTCTAGATCCTATAACACCCGTAGAAGGAACCTGAATGGTTGCAGAGGTTTGCAGAGGAGCGGGGTTAAGGTCGTCTGGAGTCTCACGTTGATCCATGGAAGGTCGCGTTCGTAGTCCGGGTCACCAGTAACTGTGGAACCAGCAAGTACAGTTAATAACACTGGGGGCTTTCTTTGCATGTCCCTTTACTTGTGGTTGTTGTTGTTGTTGTTGTTGTTGTTGTTGTTTTTGCCTCATTTGATCTACGCCATCGTTTCACTTCCTCTCATTCTCCTCAGTCAGCCGTGCCCCACTATCCGCTAATGTCCTTTGCTCGCTCAATCCGCCCGTCCGCTCCGCCCGCGTCCAGCCGAGGGCGGAGATGGTGCGGATGGATGTCAGATCGTCTGGACGGCCGGACGGAACTTCGCGATCCGCGTGCCTGCTTGTCTTTCATTGGCTGGTACGAGCCGGAAAGCGTAGGACGTTGTCATTGCAAAGATGGCGCTTGGTCGAAACGAAGCAAAGCGGAGACGCGAGGCCTAAACTACAACCGCGCGGAAAGCAGTCTGTTTTTCTCGTTCTTGGGATTTTTACTAGAGTTATGCAGCACCCAGGGAGATATTCATCGAAAGCAGCAAGCCGGTGTACGCTCCCAGGCCTCATAAGTGCATGCGATCGCCGACAGAAACAGATGGACTGCAGGAAGTGCGTTGTGTTTACGCGAGCGTCGCAAAAAAAAAAAAATATTTCAAGTTGTCGACTTCGTGATTTTTTTTGCGCCGTGCTTCACATGTGCATTGCAGACCAGAAGTCAATCGCATACACGTGCGTTCCGAGCACGACACATGTTCAAGGCGTGGCGAATTGAAAAGTGTCCGATCGGCGCACACAGCCTACGCGACTTGTACGTGTTCTGTGTATGCGGTTCGTTTCCGCGAACGCCAGGCCTTGAAAACCTTTAGAATTGATGACCAGATGAGTAGAGATAAGATTTATTGCCTCGTTATCGCTGTCATTCCTCGTGTGCTATACTGCATATGAGCGGTTTTGCCGGCTGCGATGCGCCGTGGTGACCGCGACGTTCGAGCTGTGTTGCTGCTGTTACGAAAAGTGTTCGCAGGATACAAATCGGGATAGTATATATGTCTCGCAGCGGTACTATAGCATAAAAGTGCTTGTTTTATGCGATGTGCGTGTGCTCGAAAGCCGGTAACAAACGAAGTGCCCGGCGCTGTTTATTGTCATGGTATATATGGTAAGCAGTGTTAGTGTTAGTGGTGTTAGTGGCGCCACCGTGGGTTAGAATACAACACAACACTACATCTTCCTTTCCGAGGTCACATTTACAAGTTCAGTCTCTTGGGTGGCACCACACGCCTTCCCGACCTTGTAACTTTTTCGGGGATGTCACTCGTGTCCCGCCTGGCACTACTCTCGTGCTTGCCGGGTGATGCTTGCTCCTTGCTGGCTTGGCTCCGGGCTTGGAAATAAGGTGGGAGATGTCAGGTTTGGTTTATCGGGGGATGATGCTCTTGAATCTGGAGTGGGCTGTTCGGTTGCAAAAGACACCAGATGTCGTCGGTTTCTCTGCATTACACCCTTGGGTGTTTCCACGATGTACGAGCGTGGCCGCTGGGCTCTGCTGAGAACCTGAGCACGGCACTCGGCATCTGTTACCCACACTTCGCCCCCTGAAGAGAGGTCCCGAAGCTCTCGCACCCCGTGGCGACGGTTAAAGTTCCGAGCTTGCCGTTTCTTGGCGGTGGTGTCCTTTTGGGAGAAGATGTTTGGTGGTGGTATTTCTGGAGACAGCTTGCCGTGGTCCCTGGGTACGCGTGTTCGTAACCGCCGACCCATGAGCAGCTGCGATGGGCTGTAACCCGTGACGCCTGGCGTGTCGCGATACGCTAGCAGTGCCAGGAAGCAGTCAGTGCTCTTGCGGAAGAGGTCCTTCACAGTGTGCACTGCCCGTTCTACTGCACTGTTTGACTGGGGGTATCCAGGACAGCTAGTAACGTGACTGAACACATAGTTTTTCGCAAAACTTGCAAACTCGTGTGACGAGAACTGGGGTCCATTATCACTTCGGAGCACTTCCGGTATGCCGAATCGAGCCATGACACTCTTGATAGCCGAAATAACCGCCTGGCTGGACGTGTTGCGTAGCGTGATGACTTCAGAGTAGCGTGAATAGTAGTCCACAAGCAGCAGAAAATTTTGTCCCTCCAGGTGGCACAAATCTGCCCCCACTTGTTGCCATGGGCGCTCCATTGAAGGTGTTGGTAGCAAAGGCTCAGCCCGCCGAACTCTTGTAGTTGCGCACCGTTCACATGATTCAACCATTGATGCAATATGTTTGCCTATGTTAGGCCACCAAACAGAGTCGCGGGCACGTGCCCGGCACCGGTTCACGCCCTGATGGCCTTCATGAATTGCATCCAGAACGTCCCTCCGCAGAGCTTCCGGAATCACAAGACGCCCTCCTTTAAGAAGCAATTCCTTGCATACCGTCAGCTCCCCTTGGTACTTCCAATACTTCAAGAGGTTCGATGGAACCTTGCTCTTTCGGGGCCAACCTTGTCTGCAGTATTTCACAAGGGCGACACACTCACCATCCATCGACTGGTGTTGACCGACTGCTTTAAGGTCGACTGGTGTGTCTTGCTGCTGACAACCTCACTCACATACACTACTTGGTTTCCCTCAGCAGTGGATGCTGGTGTGACAGGGGCTCTTGAAAGAGCATCAGCCGTTGCCAGCAGCTTCCCCGGAACGAACAGAATCTTGTACTGGTACCTCATGAGCTTCAGTCGAATCCTTTGGATTCTTGGCGGTAGAGCATCGACATCCATGGAACCCAGCAGTGACGTGAGCGGTAAGTGGTCAGTCTCGACGGTGAATTATAGACCACGGACATACTCGTCAAACCGCTTGACTGCCCATGTCAAGCCTTCCTTTTCCGTCTGGCTGTACATTTGTTCCGTTGGTGTGAGGGAGCGTGATGCGTAGGCCACAGCTCTACGTTCCCTACTCGGCTGGTCTTGTAGCAAAACAGCACCTAAGCCAAACGAGCTAGAATCTGCGGATATGATGGTCGGGTGCAGTGGGTGGTAGTTCGCCATGCAGATGTTGGACGACATCAGATCCTTAAACTTCTGGAACGCATCCTGCTGCGCTGGTCCCCACGCCCATTCGCTTTTCTTGTTGAGCAATCCACGAATGGGTGCCGTTACCTCTGACAAGTGGGGTAAGAACCGTCCCACATGGTTGGCCATGCCCAATAGTCTGCGGACACCACCGACATCGACCGGAGGTTCCATGCGCCTGACAGCGGCAAGCTTGTCTGGGTCCGGCGAAATACCACTGCCACTAATAATTACCCCAAGGAACTTGACGCTTGTAACACCGAATTTGCATTTAGACTTATTGAGGGTCCGGCGTTCCTAAGACGACCCAGCACTGCTTGAAGCCGGCGGTCATGCTCTGCCCTGTCTCGGCCAAAAACCAAAACGTCGTCGATCATATTCACGACGCCATCCTGGCCATCAAGAATGTAGCTCATTTGGCGCTGGAATTATTCTGGGGCGGACGTTATCCCGAATGGCAGCCGACGGTAACAATAACGTCCAAACGGTGTGATGAATGTCGTTAATTCTTGAGATTCTTCTGCCAGCCTTACTTGATGAAAGCTGGATGTTGCGTCGAGCTTCGAGAACACTTGCGCATTACCCAGAAGTCCCAAAACGTGATCTACGGTGGGCAAGATGTGACGCTCTTCCAATACTACCTGGTTCAGCTTGGTAAGGTCGACACAGATGCGGTATGAACCTGACGTCTTCGGTACAATTACCATACCGTTGCACCACGGCGTAGGCTTTGTCACGCGCTGATCACGCCCTCCTTTTCGAGTCTTTCGAGCTCTGTCTTGACGGCACCGTGTAATGGAATGGGCACCCGTCTTGGCAGCGAGTAGGGGTCTGCAGCGAGTAGGGGTCTGCGTCTGGTTTTAAGCGTATACTGTGCGCTTCCTGTAGCTCGCCTAAACCACAAAATAGCTGGTCTGATGTCGCCTTGTTGTTTTCGGTCTCGACCACGGCATCTACAAATTTGACCACACCCAGCTCTTGGATGGCAGGAAACCCCAGAAGAGGCACGATCTGTGACCGAATTACGTACAGCCGCTGCTTCACCAGCTTGTGCTTCCATTGCAGAGTGGCTACAAACGTCCCTAGCACGTCCAATGGTTGCCCCGCCGGTCCCGCGAGCTCCCCTTCTGGCGCCTCGAGATGCGGTGGAATCCCAGAAAATGTACTGGGGACCACTGTGACCTCTGCGCCGCTGTCCACTTTAAAGCATAGAGGCATTCCGTCAACTTTTACGTCGACAAACTTGGCCCGGGCTCCGCTGCTCGAACCGACTGCACTTAATTCCACAAGGGAAAGGTTCTTGCCAGCACGGCACACTGCTGCGAAGTGTCCCTTCTTACTGCATTTGTTGCAGGTCGCTCGGCGCGCAGGGCATTCTGAGCGCGGATGAAAGACCGTCCGCAAAATCCGCAAGGCGAAGAAGAAACATGCGCTGCGTGGTGCGTCTCTCGCTCCTGTGGGCGATTCTGCATGACTTTCGTCGCGTCCACGTTTATCAGCCCGGGATGCGTTATCACTGCTGGCGAACATGCCGAAAGATTTGCTCTTTCCGTTTGTGCGTCTTCCGCCTGACGAACACACATGAGCGCTTGATCTAATGTAAGTTTCGGATTCCGGCAGAGCTTGTCCGATAACTTCGTGTCACGAAGGCCACCAATAAAACGGTCGCGGACCAATCGCTCTTCTATGACACGTGAAGCGTAGTTGCAGCGCTTCACCATGTTTCCTAGAGCCGTGAAGAACGCATCAGCAGTCTCGCCTGCCTGTTGAACGCGTCTGTGGAACTTTGCGCTCTCGTACAACTCGTTGGCGGGGTGTAGGAAATACCCGTCGAGCTTACCGACGATGACACTGTATTTTGCGTAATCTTCGTCGGGTACTTGCAACGAGCACAGGATGTCCCGTGACCTGGTTCTCATGCAGTACAGCAGCGTTCTGACGCGAACTTAGGCGCCTGCTGCGTGAAGACCCGTAGCGAAACTGCAGTCCTCGAACTGTTGGCGCCATCTTTGCCAAGCCGCCGGGTTCTCGAAGTCGAATTGAGGGGGCGGTTGCAAGTGGGGCGCAGCGACTACCATGACTCCCTTGCCGGCAGCCGCAAGTGGCTCGCTGTCCTTGGTGTTGTCATCCCGAGACATCGTCGTCAATTCGGAGCATATCCCACTTCTGACACCATGTCGAGACGGGAGGAACGATGCGACCTTCGGCTGAGCCGGTAACAAACGAAGTGCCCGGCGCTGTTTATTGTCATGGTATATATGGTAAGCAGCGTTAGTGTTAGTGGTGTTAGTGGCGCCACCGTGGGTTAGAATACAACACAACACTAGAGTGCTTAAGTGTGGCAATCGCGTTTTCTTATTTAGTACCCTGATAGGGAAGCCCTATCACACCGGCCTTTTCTGCTTTGTACATGTGTCGTTTGTATCACATGTTGCTACTGCACTTTTGAAGGTGCTTTGATCAGTGAGGGAAACTTAAGCAAGATCATAATAGTTACATACGTCAAGACATGCTGCGCTTTCCTGAAATGTGGACACGCCAGAACACTAATGACATGACTGCAAATTTCGGGCCGCCTTGATTTTTATCCTGTGGACAATGTTGTGAACAGCAGGAATTTCTAGATTGCACGAAGTAACTAGGTTTATATATTGTGATGTGCATGCGAAAAGGATACTTGTCTGCTGCTAATTCGCATTTGTACTTTTAACAACGAACCCTTCATACCGTACTGTGTAATCACAGAAACTTGCTAAGGAACACTCTGATGCGAACATCGTTTATACTGATTGTGATAATTACAGCTATTCATTATTCAAAAACTATTCAAAATGTATTCAATATTCGAATCGATTTGAGTTGATTCTGGCACTATTCGATTCTTGTGGAATTCGATCTTGAAAATCATTATTCGCCCACTCCCATTTCTCACCATGGGCGCACACTAGCGCGGCTTGCATTTTGGAGTCCACGCGCAGGCTTTGCGGTGGTGGAGCTAGATGGAGCACACTGTTCTTGGGGAAGCCCGAAAGAATAGTCCCGCTGCAGTACACGCCTCACAAATATATCATTTCGACGCTTTTAGGCTTGTAGCACAGCTCAGAACGAGCAACAAAGGAAGGTGGAAGGGGTAATGAAAAGGACCAGAGAACAAGGTGAGCGCTAACCAGTGTTGTACGGAACGGCGTTCCTGGAACTAGTCCCTTTTGGGAGGAACGCCACCGTTCCATCAAGGGTCCGTGGAACTGTAACGGTAACGCGTTACGTTTATGAAGGGACGGCAGAGAGAACGGCGTTCCTTCCGTAAGCGTTCCACGGCATTGAACAGACGCACGCACGTACACTGCACATCACGCAGGGTGGATGGGCGACCACGTGAGGCGCAAGGAACACTACCGCTTGCCTGTCACGTGACTGTGGGGCATTTTTTTCGTGAGTTCTCCGCTGTATTTTTTATTACACTTTAAGGTTGTCACGCGACGCTCCCTCCTGTAGTTTCTTTCCTCCATGCCAGCCTGCCGCAAAGGAACCATCACGTCAGGATCGCAGCGCCACTCGAGGCACTTCGCGGCGGATGAAAAGCTTCCAGTCCGCACGGGCACCGAACCCTTCCAGCCGAGGCACAGGATGAGCCGTCACGGTACTTGCTGGTACCAGTTGACTACCCGCTGTCGCAAATGAAGAACTTCGGGGGATTGAACCAACTTTTCCTCAAATACAGCACGGAAGTACCCTCAATCGCTTCGGTCGAGCGTCTCTTCAACATTGCCAACGAAGTGCTAACGAAAAAATCACCAGCCCTTCCCCTGCCGAGAAAATGGAGGTAAGTGAAGCTTGCGCCAAGACCCCGCGGTCGCAGGCGTTCTGCTTCGTTTGCCCTAAACTCACGGTCGGCGGCTCTTCGCTGACGTTTGGCCTCAAAATCGCGCTTCCGCAACTCGGTGTCCACGGCTCTTCGCTGACGTTTCGCCTGGGCTTCGGAAGCCCTCTCGCTAAAATCGGCGCGTCGACGACGAGCCCTTTCGCGAGCCAGTTCGCGGCTGCCGTCAGTCAAACGCAGCCTGCTCCTCGGCGGAACGCACCATGTGCGGCCCTCCTACCCCGGCCGCCGAAACTGATCTGAGGCGAGGGATGCCCGGCCAAGCCCCTTTCCTTTCCCTCCCTGTGACAGACCAAACGACCCGGATTGGTCGAGAGCGTCACGTGATCTGGCGTCCGCGCAGCTTTCCCCGCACCAACTCTACTCTGGAAGCGGAGCTGAAATGTGTGGCCCCGTTATGAGGCCCCCGTGATTTCTTTCTTTCTTTCTTCATTCCTTCCTTTCGTTCGTTTCCCTGGCTCATACGCGCATATCCAATGCGGGTATGCGCCACACGTGATTTTATTATCGTTAATTGTGACGTAACTGACGAGCATGTGATGTTATTGATGTCATGACCTATCAGTCATGTTAGTCATACATTCGTACACTTCCACGCCAATTTTGGTAAATACCAAGCGAACGAGACGCGAGTTTTCGACACGTTTTCGATAGGGTTTTAGCGTGACACCATCACCGCCGCCAACACTTGTGAGGCAATACGAGCTTCGCTTGAAAAACAGGTTCGTCTTCCAGGCACCAACATCGACATGCAACTCTTGCTGAGTTCAAACAAGGTACTTAACTAAGTTGCGAATATGTATTCTGGACATTTCTCTTTCCCACTTATACCGCAATATTGAATTAGCATTCATTAAACACCTACGTACTGTTTCTTTCGATGTGGTTTCTTGTGAAAGAAATTTAATAATATTGGTGCATGTGAGTAATTTTATATTTGTACATCTGAAGCGCAGTATCCTGACTGCGCTTATGAATTGCGCTTATGACATTTGAAGACAGAAGTGGAAAGTGCCATATGTATTGCATTTGTAATAGACGAGCACCGAAGTTGCAGTTAGACATGTCGAAAGTATGTCCGGTGCTCCCTGAAAGAATTCTTATAAGAGCGCTTCTTGGTGGGTTGGTAATAACTTTATTGAATTGTCCTGCAGTTTTGGGGACCCGGGCTCAGGTCTTCTACGACGGGGCGTCGAGATCTTGTCTCAGCGCTTCTTTGGATTCTTTTGTTTCCAGGTAATCTACTGCCGGCGATGTGCAAATTCGTATAATATATGTAGTCCGATGTGAGTTTTAAATTGCTCATTTTATTTCACCTCACGATTATCCGACACCATATTTTAATTACAGAATCATAAAATGCAACGTTAATGTAACGACACGTTCCAATTTTCGAAGTGTAGCTGGAATGCGTTCCTTTCGCATTAAAGGAACTTGTAATGGGAACTCGTTTCAATATTGGGAAGGAACGAGGAACGAGTGTTCGTTCCTGTGTTAGAGGAACTTGTACAACACTGGCGCTAACTTCCAACTGATGGTTTATTTCGTGACTCAAAAGGCAACTTATACACTCAGCGAACCATGCGACATAAAAAGAAAAGAACAAAAAAAAGCAACCACACCGGAAATAACCATGTGAAAAACATATTCAGACAGCCTGTGGCGGCAGTCCGAGATACTGCCGCTACAGGCTGTCTGAATGTTTTTTCACGTGGTTATTTTAGGTGTGGTTGCTTGTTTTTTTTTTTTTTTCATGTCACATGGTTTCCTGAGTGTACAAGTAGCCTTCTGAGTCACGAAATAAACCATCAGTTGGAAGTTAGAGCTCACCCTGTTCTCCGGTCCTTTTCATTACCCCTTCCCTTTTCCTTTTTTGCTCGTTCTGAGCTGCGCTACAAGCCTAAAAGTCACGACAGAACAACTCGGCCCAACTGCTACGCTTTGAACGTTTCGACGCTGGTGATCCATTGTGTCGCTGTATTAATTCATTCACTGAATGGATATTTCCTCTGCTGTAACGCCCAGGATAATTCGGGGCCACTCTTGATTAAAGAATAAAGAATGCCAACGCATTACCGTCTACAGGTGTCATAAAATGGATTCTCCCGACAGTTTTTTTTATGTAAATGATTTGATTCAATGTTCCCATGTTTTCTAGCTATTGTATTTCGGTTTAGATATACTCTACGTATTTATGCCAACACTCACTTCGCAAACACAAGATTGCGCAAGCTGTGGCTTAGAAACTTTTGACGACCCCTGTACATAAGTTGAATTCACTGAAGAGCAGCTAGGCCAGAGCGGTCAGACAACTGGGAGACGTTATTAGCGCAAAAAACAATGGAAAAGAAAGTGTTTAGGAAAAAGATACGAAGTTGATAAAAGAGGACGGACAAAGAAAGGGCGCTGGCATGCTTTGCGACTTGTGGTTTCTCAGTATTCTAAGAACCTGTGTTCTTTTTTTCAGGAGCACTGGGACTGTATGGAATACCTTCCGTGCGGCTAGCTCAGCTTTCTTCTTCGTATCACATGGGATCACAAAACCAAGCTGTGTGTAGTGCTCTAGGCACGCCTGGTGCAATTAACATCTTAAAGAAGCCTTGCTAGGTCTGCAATTTAGTTTATTTATTTATTTATTTATTTGTTCATTTATTTATTTGTGTATTTACTTATTCATACCTCAAAGATTTTGGACATTACCTGAGGGGTGGGCATATAAATGGCGTGAATGATGAAGACGACCTTACGAAGCTGAGTCAAACACTGTTTGAGCAGCATTGCAGGCAAATGATGCTACTGAAATAATTAATTAAAGGTTATGTTTTCAAATATTTGTCGTCCAGAATACCTAATGCACAACGGTGGAATCTGTACGCTTTTGAATCGTGTTAGAATTTATAATCTTCGACTAGCTTCTATTTACTTAGGAAAAAAAATCAATTGCGGGATATAATAAGGGTAGCGAATCAATAACTTAATGACAATACGGCACTTAGGAACAAACCTATGCGGTTCGCAAAAGCTCACTTCAGACAATACATCAGCCATATTGACGTATTATGCTAAGTGCGCCTGTGCGAAAAGCATAGCGTTGTATCAATATCTCACTATACGTGCGCTGTACATGAAAAGTATGTACATGGTGTCCAAGCCATCATCACCAAGTTTTAAGATATGCAAGTTCCACGTAGCTGGACAGAAGCAAAGTAATGTTGTTTGCCATTGCTTGGCGATACTCTGTTTTTTCATTCCGCCTAATTACATAAATAGTCTTAATTATTTGTTCAGCTTCTTGAATATAAGAATTAGATGAAAATGGTACAGTAGTAAAGTGTAGAGCAACATGAAAAACTCTCGACACAGTTTTCTGTAGCTCGGTATGCGCTACATAAAAGTGTTTTTCCGTGCGTAAAAGAAGAACGCGAATGCACGCAAAGTGCCTCGAGTGGCCATTCCCGCGACAATTTTACGTGTGTTCGCGCTCTTTTTTCACGCACGGAAAACACTTTTATGTAGCGCATACTGAGCAACAGAAAACTGTGTCGAGAGTTTTTCATGTTCCTCTACAATTTTCTCATCGACGCTTTTCCTCTAATTATATATTTGTAATGTACAATTATTATTTAATAATAAATGTTTAATTAGGCGGAATACCAACAAATAATTTGAGTATCTCCAAGCGACGGCAAACCACATTCCTTGGTTCTGTCCAGCTACATTGCATATGCATATCTTTACATCTTTGTGCATGGTAGTTGGGGCACCCTGTACACATGTTAAAGAGATAACAACGAATATGATGTTGGTTTGTCGCAGGATAGGGACACTGCTAATTAGTAATTTCGAGAAGACATCTTTCTCTAAAAGCGATATGAAAACAGAGTACACAAATGAAGAATCAGCATCATCCTATGGACAAAAACCGGCACAGTCTCCCGATTCTTTAACAGTACCGAGCGAGCGTCGACCGGCCAACGGGCCAGCGCCTTCTAACGGCGCGAAGCGACCAGTTAAGAATAAGTAGCGCATGCGTTCAGTGGAAGCGCTCGCCTGCTAGGCTCTTTCCAGCAGCACGACAGAGGCCCTGGCACGATTAACTCCTTGCAAGCTCCCCGGCTTATCGGAAGTGACGGCTTCCAGTGAACATGGTGCGCATGCGCTACTGCTGACCTCGTCGCTTCGCGGCGTTAGAGGCGCTGGCCGGTTGGCCGGTCGATGCTCGCGCAGTACTGTTAAAGAATCGGGAGACTGTACAAAAGAAGATATTGCGCAGTATGAATAATACGCATAATTAAACTAAAGCCAAAAAAAGGAAAGATGAGCAGGCGCTGCACTAGCGAAAATAGCAGCCACTAAGGCGAAATCTGTCTAATACCACAATGAAGCAGACAATGCCGTTTTTTTTTTACTTTTATCTACGACAACGTCACAGTTCTCAACGTGGTTCGAAGACGGTTAGAAAAGCAGCGAATTGAACAGTCACATCCGTTCTGTTTTTTAGTTGAGTTTTGTGATTCGGTGTACGAAGGCGTATGTAGTATTGTGATATTTCATGGAACTGTAACCCAAAGCCATTCTGCGCTTTCAGAAATAGATGTCACTTCAACATTTGCGGCATTGTATCATACGAGAGGACTTGGAAGCAGGTGCACTGTTACAGCATAGAATGTGCTATTTTCTGTTTCTATTTTTGACCTCCTTAGACCCCTTGTACTATATATTGCGCATTGCCTTCAACGTTACTTTATTTTTTTCTTCTTCTTTCTGGGGTTTTACGTGCCAAAACCAGTTCTGATTATGAGGCACGCCGTAGTGGAGGGCTCCGGATTAATTTTGACCACCTGGGGTTCTTTAACGTGCACTACAACGCAAGCACACGGGCGTTTTTGCATTTCGCCTCCATCGAAATGCGGCCGCCGGTGCCGGGATTCGATTCCGCGACCTCGTGCTCAGCAGCGCAACGCCTTAGCTGACTGAGCCACCCCGGCGGGTACTTTATTATTTTTTTTAATGCACTCAGAAGTGATTTCGCAAAATATACATTCTGGGCATGAAGTATGGTCCTTGTGTAACTGTAAAGAAGTGTTTTACTGATATTCTTGTCATCCACTGTCCAGAAATTTGGCGCCTTATTCGATCTAGACCTCTATGGCGTCCCACACGGCCGAAAAACCACCTTGAGGTGTGTTTCGAAATCGCCGAGATTGCGTGAGAATACCGGACGCGACAGCAACATGGCAATTTATTACACGTAGTTCCCTCTTCATCTCTGTTATACAAGGAAATGCAGTTTCTACCATAGCACACATGAGGAGATGATGGAGGTACCACGTACACACAGATGCAGCTTTTGGCACCTGATGGTGGTATTTAAATTTTAAAAATTGTTCTTCAAGTTCATACCATAACAGTAGGCAATAAAAACCACCTTGAAGAGCGATTATGTCCCATAGCTGTGTTCGTGTGTCTGGAGGTTGAGCAGTGGGTACAGAATATAAATGTTGACTCAATCAAGTGACTACAATCTTTATTAGTTTTCTGTGTCCTATTTCCGACAACCCAGGAATATACTGTGATTGGGAAGCACTACCAGCTCTATTTGGTAGAAAAGAGCCTCTTAACTCATCTTTTCCCTAAATATAATTTATATGCGCAATAGAGTGTAGTATACGCATGAGCCTGGCACAGAACGTTTTATGTGGGGAAATCGCCTCGTAGTAAAAAAAAAATAAAAAACACGCGCAGGAACCAGCAGATATTTATTGTGTAATGAAGAAGAGTAACCTGTGTCTCAGCAGCATCGCCACCGGCATGAGCTCGTGGTTGTTGTCCTTGGCCGAACGCTTGTGACTGCTACCTGTTCGCCTGCATCCGTGGCTAATAAACCTCTTAGCAATTGTAAAAGTCAGTGATGCTTTGAGCTACATTCCGTGTTCAAACATGGTGCCCCCAATCAGCCCACCGGCAGCTGCGTAAATTACACTGCAGCGTAACTTCACCGGAGTGAGCAACGATGCAAGGACCAAGAAGCTTCCTGTAACAATTATGGCGGAGAATTTTCCCGCTGGTATAAATTAGCTATCATGGCAACAGTAGGTCGTACATGAATGTATCTGTATAATTATGCTCGTGGGTACGAGCGACCTTGTGCCATTATTTTTACTCTGTCTTAAAAAATGCTTATGAAAACTGACTTCTAAACCCGGCAACATGATAGTTGTCATGCACAGGCACAATCCTTGCGACATTTCTTTATATAACACTTCAAATTTGTTTAAATAATCAGCTTGCATATCAGCTGAGCAGCTGGTAGCCAGAAGAACAATGTTTCAGGATATCTACTCCCTGGCTGTTATTTCCATTCTTCGTAGATGACCATTGTTGGAGCTGCCGTAGGCAGCGTAAGAGTGCCTTTATTTAGGTTTTACAGAAGAATATGCGGGCGTGAAGTCATCTCGGCTTAATCATTCGGGGAATCAAGATTCGCCCACACGCTATTGCAACAGCAACTGACGTCGCTGCCCATTTCTCCGCGCCCAAACTCGTTGCGCACGTCATAAGAGAACCCCCTCTGCGCTCCACCGTGAATCGGCGCCTTTAGCCTCTGCACATTTTCTTGCTCTAACCCGCTCTGCTCATTGGCTGCTACTGAGATGATCACGAAACTCCGCGAGAGAGACAAGACAGCTATGGTTTTGAAAATAAATCCGAGATCTGTCGCGACGACTCTCCCGTGCGGAAAGTGATCGCACGGTCCTGGAGAAAATAGGTGTCATCTGTTTTGCCTGCACACAACTCTGCTTTAGAGCTATGGCACTTTAGCACAACCTTATTCGGAGAGCACAATATGGCGAACGTGGCCTAATCCTGCTGAAGCAACATACATTTGTTAGCACTATACGATTCTTGGAAGATGTTAACGTCATCGGGCAAGAGCAATATGCAAAGGAGATTTTGCTTCTTACGCAGCATTGTTCAGCAGCAAACAATACACAAGTGGTAAAAGGACGGAAACTTGTAGCCCAGTGCCGGAGCAATAAGCGGACAAGTGGCTAAAAATTACAATAAAGTCAGGAACTACGCTTAGACCAAGCTCAGGCAACCATATTTGGGGACTAGGAACCTGAAAAGTCTGCCAAGCAGCATAGAGTTCACTCAGTTGACTTTTGCCTTAAATCGTATTTAAACATGACGTAAATCATAAAAGATTCAAATGGGAAAGCTTGTTTTAGGAGCTTGAATTTATAAAGTTCTTGGAAGCCCTCTTTAGGGAATATTCTTCTACGCAGTCTTTCTACGCAACTTCTAGGGCTTTGGCTGTGGCAACTTTGATGCCATGATATAGCTGGAGGTACTTTATTCGCCAGTTTGTGATAAAAAAAAAGAGCCGAGCAGACCGTACTTGAAAACTATGTACTCGAATTATAATGATGCTTTTATTTTCCGCCTCAGCTTTATGTTTCCTGTTAAAGTGTCGCATCTTAAGCAAATGCATTTATGAGTAACGGGTAGCCAACTGTAAATAGTTCAGTTACTCTCGCTGGCTTATGTTTATTATCTGTCAATGTGATTCAGTAACGTATTTTTATTACCCAGATATAGTAAAATACGCCTAAAATTTTTTTCGCATGATTGTTCACTTCTTAGCCATTACACATAATTTGTTCTTCTATATTGGCTTGGTCGACGGCACGCGATTATACCGCTATGAGCTGCAATCAGCTTGCGAAAACCTTAAGTTTTTATTCGACGTGCAATTCCTTGTGTGCGGCAGCAATTTTTTGCCAACTGTTCTTAAGCAATTTAAAACGAAATTGGGACCCTTCCATCTCTCCGGCGCGAATATCCTTTATTATGCGTTCTTTATGTACGTACCACTTTTCTTATATGCGCGTATCCCCAGGCATCGAACCCAGGCATCCGTGGTTCCAGATGAGCGCGCTTCCGTGAAGCCACGGCTGCTCCACGGTTCTGCCTTACTAAAGGTGTGCCTATTGCGTGCCTGATTGCACACGTCACGTGGTCACAAGATACGCACTCCTGCCACTACTCGCGCGTTGGTTGTCGCCTTCTTCCCCAGCTGGTTTCGATGCCAGCGTTCCCATACTCAAGTTCAACTATTTCAGAAGCGACCGCAGCTGCCGTAGAAAAGCCGATGGCTAAGGTCATGGACCGGCTCGTTGAAAGTGTGATTGATTGTACATCGAGAATTGTTTCCGCACAATTTATCCAGCTGCTGCAGACAACTTCTATACCTCTTACAATGTCAAAATCTAATGCAGTGCCTGAGATCAGCGTGTCCTATTGCCCAATGAGCAGTAAGGAAAATGTTAGGTCTTCTTTACCCGACAAGGAATAAAATGTAGCTGGTCCCAGTAGTTTGGACTTGGATGATGCGTCGAGCATGAATGTGGAGTCGCGGAAACCCAAACGTCGCGGGTACCCCGTGAATGCTGCCTCAGATTCTCGCCCCAGTAACAACCTATGAAAAGCCCTAATGTTTTATCATTTTATTTCATCCTATAATACAATACAATGATGTTTTTATTACGAATGTTTGAGTACTATTGACGGAATTAAAATGTGTCGCGCCTTCGTTATCGGGGTAGTACATGAATGTCCCGGGAGAGTCTCTTATCGCGTCCGGCATTCAACTCAATTTCTCGATTACTAAAGCTCTGTTAGTGATAATCTTGACGCCTAGGAGGTTCTCGATCACTAATCTATCACTTAAGCTTCTCTTAGTATTTGCCTTTAGTGTCCCTTAAACACCCACCTTTTGTGGGATACGCGGATACTTAAATAACGATGGTTATTAACGAGGACACAAGCAGCAGCAGCAGCAGCAATAGCATGATGCAACTTAAATCAATGCAGTAAAATGATGATAGAACGACAGCATGATGACGGCATGTCGACGATGCAATGACGTCAATGCAATTATTACCATGGCGTCGTTGATATGCACTCATCTTCATGCCATCGTAGTTGCTCCGTCGTAGTCATTTCTTCGTCACGCGGGACATCTATATAACCAAGAGCAATTGTAGTTTCTTTGCCTGTTTTGAGGAGTGAGAGGGCTGTTGAGATAAGTAAACAATAATAAAAACAATTTGTAACAAAGGAGTTACAATAACTCGAAGCAGCTACAGCAGAGTGAGTTGTTAATAAAGAAAAATAAACTTTGATATTACACTCGCGCCAAACAAAGCAGAAGCTATATAAAGACCGCAGCACGCTCTTTCCAATGCAAGAAACGATGTTTCGCCTTGTGGATCGTGTGCATTGCCAGTGGAGTAAGATGACTGGCGAAGCGTTGTGCTTCTGATAGGAGCCGAGCCGAGGAGCCCGTGGAGCTCTGCTCGCCTTTAGGCTTGTACAAAGATGCCAGGCGGCCGCCGTACCATTTTCTGTGCCCGCCCACGCCAGACTAATCAGACGTAGTATCTGCAGTCACTTCTGGTGGCTCTCGTCCATAGACGGGTCTCAGCAACAATTACCCGAAAACGCCCCTAAGTTGGAAGTACTTGTCGTACTAGTGGTATAATAATTTACCAATAGTAATTACAATAGCGCGTATGGCGAGGTTTAAAACGCCGCAAGTGAATAATGACAAATCAACAGTATAGAAAGGCGAACATATGGGAGCCGCTGCGCTCGTTCAAGCAAGACTTACCGCAATGCGTCCGTTTCTCACGACTTCGGGAAAAATCAATACAGCACGCAGCTTTCAGGTGGATCGCGGGGCAGAGCGCAGTGCTTGACCTAAAACGACAAGTCTGGCGCATGCGTCGGGCGTCTGCTACATACCAGACGTGTGCACCAGACCGGCAGTGGAACTGCATAAAGATCAAGCAATTGACATCTCATTCTTAACCACTTACAACCAAGCGCGTGTTGAAGAATATTGTTCTCCTTTCAGCTGCACCAAAAACTACAATATTGGTTTATTCCTCTTACAGGATAATTGGTCATAATAACAAAACCATGCGCGCCTATACGCATACCTATCTGCACAATACAGTGCAGATGGCTATGCGTGTAGGCCGTCTAGGTTTATGTGTGCTGTCTTGGACTAAGCCATATCGGGCGATGACGTAGTTTCTGTAAAGCGAAAGCGTGCGGGAGATGCCAGGAGACACCCGAGTTTGTGTTAAAACTCAAAACGGAAGTGTGGGAACTGATATTGTGGGCACTGTTTCGAAGCGCGGTAGTCGCAGGAATCCACTGTGCCCGCTTTATTTGACATGGTGAAGTACTCAACAGTGACGCCATAACAAAGACTCTTGCCTACTAGTTTGTTCACTGCAGTTTTCAGGGGATATCTAGCAAGGCCAGGAAATGTAATACGCATTGCGCCAGTGTTCCTCCTTTCCCTATCGCCACCGTTTACTGAATTAGTGTGTGTCTAGTAAGCAAATTTAGCGCTGCTTCTCAAGCACTTTTAAAATCTGTATTTGTTGTGCTGCTGCTCGCTGGGACTTACCGAAAAAAATTATACCTGAAGTACGTGCAGTAACGACGCACTTAACCTGAAGAGGCTATAGAATTGTACTTAATGGATCACAGACTGTTCTCGAGTCTATGCTTTGTATGAGCTATCACCCTATTCTTTTCTGACATTGCGGCACGTTCCAGCCTAACGCAAGCAACCCATGTCTCGAACAGCTAGGACATAGCTAATAAACAAACTTGGAGCTCGTCATTGTGAAAAAAAATCTTGCAGATATTGTGTTTCCCACTGCTTACAAGCTCTCGTCGCAGACTCAGCTTCTGTGCCTGCATCTAGAAAGAAATTGGAGAGAAGGAGCGGAGGCTGCCTTCCTGGATGTCATTTGAGTTAAAGCAAACAATCATGAGGGACTCCGCAGTCGTTGCCGTACTCGTCACTCTCACACACGTTGCTGTAGATGCCGGTTTCCTGACATCGATATGTGAGTACATTTTGCTCAACTATTCCATGATTCGCACGTTCGATACGGATAGTGAGCGTGAAAAACAAGTAGGCTCTTTCAGGAGCATTGGTGACATGTAAACTACGTAGAAAACATTACCTGCTCCGGTACGACAAGCCATACTGCGCGTATCATCAACGTTCATCTGTAATTAATTTAGGCAATTGTTACAGGAAAATAGAAGTTCTGGCGAATCTTTTCAGGGATCTGAAATGGTGAACTAAATATTTATATAATAAAAATTTACGCAGTTTAGAAATGCGCAATTTAAATCGGCTACCACTCATTACATTACATTTTCCTCTAAGCTGCCTTCATTGCATTAGTTTCGAGAACTAAGGGCATCAAATAAATCGCACAATAAAGTGTAGTCTGTGTCAATATATTGCTGCTCCCTCAAATAAGCTGAGTAAAAAATAAACAAAAAAACCAAAGCTGTATCAGGAATTTGTCTTAAGGCAGAAAAAGTCTACACAGCCCATCCTAATGCGTAAAACAGAGCAAAAAATTGGTGCGAAAAAAAGTTAGGAGAGGTCAGACAGAGCACTTATTACCAAATAAAAAACATTGCACACAAAAAAGAACGTCCACAGATAGCATGCGTAAAGCAGATTGCTTATTTTTTTATTACCTAGCAACCATTTTTTCTTCAATAAAGCCAGAAATGGTGCACTAACACGCTTGTTACAGGTTTACTTAGGTAAAATGCATCTGCAATTTCATGTTCTTGCTTAGTGATCGTCTTTTAAAGCAACCTAATCAATAAAAAAGGTGTGCAACCACACTCATTGCAATGATCTGCTAAATGGCTACCATACTGTATATTACTTTTTTTGATGGAGCCTGGCTTTATCACTAAACACTGTGTTGTCTGTCCTATGTACGTATAGTTCATTACAGCTTATCTTGGCTTCATTTTTACTTATTATATACAGTTTCTGCATATTTTTGAGTGGTTGTTGAAGCATACCGACCATCTTTTCTTTACGTAAACTCTTGCACATACTGAAGAGCTTGCATGAAGCAGAAAACATAGATTTTATTTCTGCCTGCTGTCTACTTTCTTCAGTTTGTAAGATACCTTCTGACATGCACCGGTATTTTTTATACATTTCTTTTGACTTGTTTCTTTGCCTAACTGCCTTGCTTCTTCGTGGGCCGTCTCACATACAAAAGGGACAAAAGGATTACTCAGCGTCTAACAACCTCTTCGTCTGGATATTTAACTAGTCAAGGCAGTCGAACCATCTCGTTAGTGCTTCTCGAAGACAGGCCGACGCAATGTCTCCCTTAATCAACTTATATTAGGATCTATCATAAGGGAAGATGGTCTTTTTAATTTTCGGCTGATATGGCTCACACGCGTGTCCAAAGCAAGCAAAATATAGATGAACCCCGTGGAACCTAATATTATAGTGCGGAATTTCGTAGGTAAGATTAAGTCCCTTGGGAATGTTAAGGAAAGTCACTAGTTTCCCAGCTACTATATCCAGGGAATAAATACATGACATTTTCTTGAAAACAAAAGGTACGCGCTTGTCTACGTATATATATATATATATAAGTGTGCGCGCGAACTACGGGTCAGTTATAGTTGGCGTGGTGCAACTGTCAATCGAGAATAAGTGAATATCGCATAAAATTGTAGCTATGCAAGAACCTATGCATACGCCAGATCGTTGGATATAATTATTGCCACCCTTACTATTGCCTTTATAGTCACGCCAAATTCTAAGGACGTCATAAAATTATTGGAGCTGACGTCAACCAATTATTGGCGATCTTGCGCTACCAACCTTTTTACTGCAACGATCGTTGTAAAAGACTCTCTGACCCTTTACACCATTTTTTCAGAGCTATTCGCCCGAAAACGCACATTGCGGTGCAGTCTTTTATTATACGTTGCAAAAAGTGATTAAGATGTGTTTCTCTCGTGATCTTCTCGGAAACTGATGTCCACAGGGGAACAATCAAATTTGTGTCTCACAGCTGAAAAACACTCAGGAAATATTTTGCCGCTTTACTTGTAAGCCTTTTTAATGGCACTGGTTTCATGCCGATGAAACCACCGCGCTGCTCACGTTTGCTCATTTAGATCGAAAATGGCGATTTCCAAGTCTATGAAGATTACTTTCTCTGCTTTCTACTGCATCATAGCTTGAGGTAATATAACAAATTGCACATTTATGTCGAATCACAAACCACCAGCTTCAATTCGAAAGAACAAACGAACGCAGAACACAAGTCGTTCAAGGACATTACTCAGCATACAAAAAGATGCAGCGTACAAAAACATGAGTCTAGAAACTCTAAAGAGACTTAAAAGCAAAGCGGAGAAAGATATCCAGAGCATGTTTCCCAGTTTAAAGGCAGAAAATCCCGATCACCCGCGGTGGACGATACTTTCTGAGAAAGCTTTCTGGCCGATACACCGTGTTTGTTTTGTTGAACACTAACTGCAATGATTGAACATTAGTACAACATTCTGTGTGAAATGAAATGCTACAAATTTGCTAATGTCATTCCTTAAAGAACACTGAGGCGCGCATGCGCTATCGCGCACCAATGCTACGCTATGTGACAACCGTTATAGTGCCGTGTGTTTCATCAAGAGTTTCTATTTATTTAAATGCACCGCTCACTTCTTCGCCAATCGCCCGTCGTGGGAACGTACCACAGTATGCAAATCATCGTCATCACTATAGTCAACTTGTGGCGATCATCTGAAAGAGGTAGCTGGCATGCCACGATAGAAGTATACGTGCGGTTGTGGCTTAATGTTCATGAAAGCAGGCAGATTACAAAGGTTTGTTCTAATAAAGGAATGGTGCAGTTCATGACATCTACTTTGACAAGGTGATAATATTTAGGTATAGCTTGTTTTATCAATGAGAAATTTCCTAGAAACCAAGGCGAGCAAAATGTACACCTGTAAGAGTAGTTGAGATCGTAGTGCTGTCGTGCGCGCGAGGTATTCCGGACGACAGCAACAGCAGCACGCACCACCAGCAGCCATGTCACGAAAATTGCAGTGTTTGCAATGAAAGCTTCAGTCTGTTAAATATTTACAATTATGGCGTCTAACCTCCAAGACGCAGATCACAGACTTTGAGAGCTTTTGTAGTGCGATGCTCGGGATCAATTTTCACTAACTGAGGGTTACAATTCCTGTGCATAATCCTATGTGGGTACCCCGCAACTCCACCAGTTTCTTATGTTGCGGAAGTCACATATAAAGATGTATATTTACAATGTTTACAGGACAGGAAACGATGTACAAACAAGATGGTTGTCGAGGCCGATTTCACCTCGACACACCAAATTAGCGTCTTCTGACTTCAGCGCCATTCTTGGTTGCGCCGTAACAATATACGAAAGTTTTGTCACTTCACCTACATCTGTATACCTAGCTACAGAACGCATTAGTCACTGAGCGAAGACACCAGACACCAAATGTAATCTCATAGGATTGCCTCCAAAGTAACATTCTATTTGTTTTGCAATTTTCTTTTGTGCTATGCTTTACGTGCGGTATTTCTAATGTTTTGCTGCTCGTCATACTGACTGGAAATATTAGCTGTCGACAGTGCGAGTTGCTATTTTCTGCTAGCAAAATCATTGGTCCTAGGGACTCCTAAGATGCAGTCTAATCTTTGAACGGCTCCACCCAGTCTCGGACTTCTTTACCAATGAGCGCTGAATAAATGTTACTCCGCTATTGGTTTTGCTGACGTGTCTGCTTTGAATAAGCAAGTTTCGTCGAAATAGAATATTTTCGTTTGAACGAGGAGTGGTCCGAAATTTCTGACCTTTATCTATACATGGCCTGTTAACCATATGCGTCCCACAACGAGCTGGCAAAATTTGACCGCAATTGGTACACTATGAAATATGTGTGCAATATTTGGCAGTTTCGCCCGACGGCCGAAACACTAGCAGCCATAATTATAGTTAGCATTGCGCTTGAGCAATTCAAACGGTGTTCCAAAACTACGCGGATACGACATATGCGAGTGCGCTAAGATTTCTGGCAGCCTTCAAAACTATAACATGTCGTGTAAGGCCTGTAATAGCATCGACCGGTGCCACTGCGCTGGCCGTAAAGAACGGCGCCAGTAAAGAGAGAACGTTCTTATTTGTAGCTGATGTACAATCCTATTTACAATATATTTACACGTAGGCTAACCGTGGCCAAAATGGTGACCCTATACGAATCGGGGACACGTCGTCTTCCTCCGCTTCAGTGCAGCCCCACCGTGTTGGCTGTTCCGTATCATCACCCCCGGAGGTAGAAGCACCGTCCCGATGCCCAGTGCTTAAGCTACACATCCGCGGTGAAAAGTGTGGGATAGGGCTTGGGTCTAGCTACGTGAACGATGTCACTTGCAGCTGACGACGACGCTGAGGGGTCGACAGGGACGATTTCATATGTGACCTCGGTTACTTGTCGCACCGCACGGTATGGACCGGTGTAACGCGACAACAGGTTTTCTAAATCCCACACAGCGGATGGGCGACCAGAGAAGCACCAGAGAACCCGAAAAAAAGTGCACGTCACGATGGTGGCAATCGTAGGGGTGCCGCTGATGCACCTATGAAGCCTCTAGGCGGGTGTGGGCGAGCTGGCGCGCGTGGTGGGCGCATGCGATCGCTCGCGGGAGTATTCAGTGGCTTAACGTGAGGGCGAGGGCAGCAATGTGTCAAGGGACTACGCGGGTTCACGGCCACATAGGAGATAGAATGGTGAATAGCTGGCGGTGTCGTGACGCGATGAATTATCATCACATATGGTAAATGAAGACCCCAGTCGTGGTGGTCGGCTGCAACGTACTTCCAAAGCATTTCCGTGATGGGCCGGTTGAGGCACTCCATGAGGCCGTTGGTGTGTGGATGGTAAGACGTGCCGATTTTGTGTTTTCTCGAGTAGAAGCGGAGAATGTCCTTAACGACTTCCGACAGAAAGCTACGGCTATGGTCAGTTAGTATTTGGCGTGGAGGACCGTGCAATAAAAAAAGTGTCACAGTTTCGCCCTAAGGGCGAAGCAATGAATGCGATAGCAACACAGCAATGTCATACGAAGTAAGGTGAGCGGCTTTGGTAGCAATATGAATTGTAGTAAACATGAGCTGATTAAGTAAGCAGGTGTGCTGCGGCGTAAGTAGACCGACATGAAGAGAGACTCGATGACCACGAGAAGGCGCGTGTGAAACGGTGGTGTTGATGAGAAGCGCTTCCCGCGGGCAGTGCGTGCGAAGGAACACACATGTAGCGCTGCACTGCCGATCCGGGCAGCATTGCATGTGTAGCGTGCGTTGGAAAATGTGGCCCGACTATTACGAACTGAATGAAGAAGCGTGGTGTGAGCGCGCACAAACAAACATGAATAGATCACACTGAATGACTGCAGACAACGACTGTCAAAACGGTGGCAGCAAGCGCATACGCCGCAGCGGGCTAAGGTACGTGCGGTCTATCGCTTCAACGGAAGCTGAGCGGCGAATGCACAGCGCATACAAAGTCAGAGCCGTGTGGAGATAAGAGACGGTGCGGGCCAGCGACAAGCGCGGTTGTTGGCAGAGTAGAAGTGCGCCCCCCCCCCCCCCCCCCCCGCTCCCTCCGGCGGGCGCTCGCTTCCCGCTGCCTTGCTTGCGCGTGGGAGATTGAGTGCGTTCGCTCTCCGTGATAGCGTGCGTCCCCGCACGCTTCCGCTCGGGCATACGGCTCGCGGCGACGATTTTATCTATACGGAACCTCACGGCGACGGCGACGCCGACGGCAGAAATTCGGTTGAAGTGTCCATATAATTGCTATCGCAATAAAAACACCGCATATCCACGAAGTGAATGATGATGAGTGGGCGAAGCACCGGGGGATCATTCGGGCAAAGCGCCGGAAGTGTTCACCAGAAGCCGGAAGTGGGCTTCCGGTTCCGGCTTCCGGAAGCCGGAGCTTGGCGTACATATAATATATATATATGTGTGTGTGTGTGTGTATATTGTACATGTGTACAGTATATAGAGCGCCCTTGTGCACCGCATGGCCCCTAGCGGTCTCCATGCAAACAAGAGAGCTACGGACAACGAGGGACAAGGCTCGGCCCTAAGGAGCTTCGCCCCTAAAAGGATGTAGACTTGGAAGTCAGCGACGTCAGTATCGCAACTTATCGGGAGGGCTCTGGTGATGGCGTACTGATAAAATCTCGACCGGGTGAGGGGGGTCGTCACCGCAGGAATCAGGACACGACGATGAAGGCGGGCATCGTGATGATGAAAAATAGAAAAGATTGTATTCACTTCATTAGTACATGGTTTTGACTCTATCCGAGCCTCGAGCGGTTCTGTCTAACACGGGGGCCAGGACGGCCTTAAATCCCCTCGTGGTGGCCGATGTTTCCTTCGGGGAAGTCCTCTTTCCGGTGGTCAAGTTGACGACCTCCACTCCCTCGGGTCCTCCTTCTTGGTAGCTCGCCGTTTTCGTCTGCTCCTGTCGTAGAGGTGAGACGCTTTCTCGGGGATGAAGGGGATTATCTCATCACGGGAAAAGCACTCGGGCTTGCTTCCCACATTTGAGAGTGTTACGTTTGGCCGAGTTCGGTTCCAAGCCGGGAGAAGAAGACGCCGGGAGAAGGAAGAACGTAGTTTTAATGCGGCATGCTTGCCGAAAGAAGGTGTACAAAAGAAGCCGCCAACGGCGTGATCCGCAGTCCTTTATAAAGGAACGCCGTGATCAAAGGGCGAGGGAAAACATCAGCGCACATGCGCTAAACAGATTATCGTCCGGAACAGATGAGCCAGACTTGGGCGCCGGCTGATAAGCGGTGCGCAACGCAACAGATTCCAGGAAGATCATAACCTGCCGGTGTCTCCTTCGGGGAACTTGTGGAAGTGTCAGTCCTCTGTCGGGCGGTCAAGTTGACGACCTCCTCCCCCTCGGGTCCTCTTCTTTGGTAGCTCGCCCTTTGCGTCTACTCAGGTCGTAGAGGTGTGACGCTTTCTCGGGGATGAAAGAGGATTATCTCGTCACGGGAACGTGCGCGGGTTCGGTTTCCCGCAACTGAGATGCGGAGTTCCAAGCCGATCATAACAGTACCGCGTAGCGTAATCGGTAGGGACATCAACCCATTTATTTCCGGAGCCCGAGAGCAGAAACGGCCGAAGAAGGTTTAGACCAACTCGAAAAAGGGTTCATGTTCATCATACATTCTTGTCATACTATACCAATTTTGGTACATACCAAGTTAACAAAACGACCGTGAGAGCACCAAGAGGTAAGCGGCTGTTTAATGACCTACATGACGCGCATGTCAAGACATTTATGTCATGAGTCCTCGGGAGTCCCTTTAGTTACGCCTAAGAGACCTTGAGGCAAAAACCTTAGTCATGCTTATGACCATGACTTCGACCATCAACCATTAGCCTTCTCTTTCACTTAGTACCTAATCTAATACCATTCCATTGGTTTTTGAGTGTTAATCTTTGTTCGCTGAGTCATTATTATTTTTTCTGAGTCATGCTAATTACTATGACTTCTACGATCATGCTTGAGTGTTCCTTCACTTAGTGCCTACGTCCGAACCCATTTCAGTTTTTGAGTATTAATCTTTTTTTGCTAGCTCATTGCCATTTTTGGCGACTGTTTCATGACCTACATGACATGCATGTCATGACATGATGTCATTACCTATGATTTATGTTCGTGATAATTTTTTGTCATACTATGCCAATTTGGGTACCTACCAAGTCAACCAAACGACCATTAGGGCATCAAGACACAAGTGGCTGTTTCCTGACCTAAATGACAAGCATGTTGTGACATTCATGGCATGAACATATCATTTATGTTCGTCATACACTTTTGTCATACTATGCTTATTTTGGTACATACCAAGTTGACGAAACCATCATGAGAGCACCAAGACGTTGGCGGCTGTTTCATGGCCTACATGACACGCATGTCATGACATTCATGGCATGACCTATCAAATACGTTCGTCATACACTGTTGTCATACTATGCTAATTTTGGTACATACCAAGTTAACGAAACGACCATAAGAACACCAAGACCTAGGCGGCTAGATATATATAGACCTAGGCTCATATTCTCTCAAAGTGGCAACTGTGCGCCAAGAAATGCTTCACATGTAAAAGGTTGTAGAGGATCCCTAAGCAGATTCTTATGAGATAAGAACGCGAAAGCGGTTCTTTTGGCTAGGTTGTTGTTCAGAGGGGTGCTGCAAAGTGTTGCTGCCGAGTTGTGTAATAATGGGGTAATGTGAGAGGCGCAGTTGTGTTTATTTAGATGATTTAGTGCAATCAAAGGCGTATCGACACCACTTTACATGTCCTCTTCTATTTCGTTGGTGAGACAGTACATATCACAGTTCTCGGGTATATCGAAGTAGAACCCGATAGTACGGCTGCCACAGCGTTGTGGGTGGTGTCATTTAAGTTTCAGGCGATGAAGTACTTGCGTCGGGGTGCATAGAAACATGCATGGCCTTGTGATCCGATTAGTAGGTGGAGACGTCGGCGCTCTTTCGCAGCTTGCAGGCTATTCTTCTGCGCTTTCCTTCTCCACTCCTGCTGCGGGGATTCCCCTCTCCTACTTCGCGTCTGCAGGTGGTTGCTGCTACAGTGTACTAGAATATTGGGTAGTGTGCTATCTGCCCTATGCGGCGCACGCTTCCAGCTGAAGCCGCGCATGTCGCCGAAGCCGGAGGCCGCTAGGGACGCTGGAGCTAGTTCCACCTGAAGACCCATGCCAGCGCGTGCGCTCCCGTGTGCTGCAGTCTGCACCCGAGGACGCGAATCGACTTGATTGTGATTGTTTTTGTAAAGTGCAACGTTCGACGACTTGTCTCTGCAACGTCCTCGGACTTTATTTGTGCTCGTTCTACTGTGCGCTAAGAAAGTATGCCTAGTCGCTGGAGCAATTACTGTTTTGCACCAGGGTGACGGACAGGCTATAGTCGAGTGAAAGAATCGCCGAAGGCGTCTCTTTACAGCGTCCCACAAGACGAAGAAAGGAGACAACATTGGCTAAGGAACTTACACGGTGAAGAAAAGAAGCTTGACCAAACATGTGCCGTGTGCGAATTGCACGTGTTACATAATCAGGGACTTCGTTCACGTCGTTAACGGCAGAGGAGGAGGAACAAACTTTTATTGTGGAACCAGCACTTTAAGATGGCCGGGCCTAAGCCTCCCATGAGGGGACGTCGAGGGCTTGCCTCGCCGCCGCCTCACGGGCGTGCTGGGTCGCCCAGGTTTGGTCGTCGAGGGCGGAGCTCCGCAGAGCCTCACGCAACCACGACGAGAGGGTCGTGGTGTTAATTTGTGTGTACTGTGCTGGGCACTCCCACAGCATATGCGGAAGCGTAGCTGGGTGAGTGCCACAGCACCGGCAGTTGGGGGTACGGTAAAATTCAGGGAATATATGGTGGAGGCGGGCGGGTGAAGGGTACGTATTTGTTTGTAGCAGACGCAGGGTGGTAGCCTGCGCCCAGCTAACTTGGGGCGAGGAGGGGGGAAGGTTCGGCGACTAAGGTAAAATGCCTGAACGAGATCGTTATAAGTAGTCAGATTATCCCTGGTGTCCAACTCGTCTCCAGTGTCTCCGGCGCGGTTGACAAGGCCTCGCGCAATGGAGTGGGTGACCTCGTTGAGGTTGGGGAGGTGTGGGTAGACAGGGCCCGCTTGGGCCAGGATCCATGTCAGGGAGATCATGCTTTCTTTAGAGTGTGGTGCCTGGCGGAGGATACCAAGAGCTAGAGGAGAAATACGGCCTTTGCTGAAGTTAGTGACGGCTGAGCGGGAGTCACACACGATGGTGTGACAGGTGGGATCTAGAGTGGCCAGGGCGATGACCACTTCTTCACCAGTTTCGGTAGTGGGGGTAGTGACGCTGGAGGCGTGGTGTAGGACTACATCGCGTGTGGCGACGGCCCCAAATCGTGTGTCATGGGAATATTGGGCTGCATCAACAAATGTAACGCCAGGTACATGAGCAAGGGCTTTTATGAGAGCTCCGTTCCGAGCTTGGCGCTGGGCCCTGTTATATTCAGGGTGCATATTTCTAGGGTTAGGGTCTGTGTGCATCCAGCTACGGACGTCAGTCGGGATCGATTGTTTGGGGCCATGTTGCTGATGGTAAGTGAAGCCAAGCGTAGATAGGATAAAGCGTCCCGTTTCAGTAAGAGTGAGCCATTCAAGCTGAGAGCGTTGTTGTGCTTCAAAGAGTTCGGCAAGGGTGTTGTGAACTCCTAGTTGGTTGAAGAGTTCAGTACTGGTGTAATGCAGGAGGCCAAGTGCTTACTTGTAGACCCATCGTATGAGGGTGTCGAGCTTGTTTTGCTCAGCATGTTGAGGTACGCAGCAACGTAGATAATGTGGCATATGACAAAGGGCTGCCCGAGGCGGAGAAGGCTTTCTTTTTTGAGTCCTCCTCGTCGGTTGGAGATGCGTTTAAGAAGGCGTAGGGTGTTTTGAGATTGGGCGCAGATCTTGTTGATAGCCAAGGCATTGGAGCCGTTGGTAGAGATGGTGAGACCGAGGACCCGGATACTAGGGACATGTGGTATAGGACTGCCATCTTGAAGGCGTAGGATGATAGAGTCACAGGGTCGGTGATCAGATTGGTGTTTGGGAGGGCGTCCCCGCTGAATGGGCTTGTAGAGAAGAAACCGATTTAGTCGGCGAACAGCGCAGTCCGGTTCCTTGGATATAGGCTTCAACCGTGTCAATCGCCGTTTGGAGGGCTGACTCCACTTGACCATCACTGCCTCGGTACGCCCAGATGGCTATGTCATCGACGTAGATGGTATGGTTGGTATTGTCGACTCGTTGTAGTTGCTGGGCAAGGCCAATCATGACTAAGTTAAAAATCATTGGAGAGATAACTGAACCTTGCGGGGTGCCTTTGCTGCTAAGGGGAAGCTCGTCTGATCGTAAATCCCCGGCCGAGAGGGTGTCGGTGCGATTGCAGAGGAAGTCACGGATGTAATTGTAGGATCGCTCTCCCAGGTGGAGGTGGGAGACCTGGTCAAGGATAGCTTCATGGGAAATGCTGTTAAAGGCTTGAGTGAGGTTGAGTCTGAGGATGGCTTTCGTGTTACGGGAGCGGTCGTTTAGTACTTGATGTTTGAGCTACAACATAGCGTCTTGAGTAGAAAGGTGAGGTCGAAATCCAATGATGGTGTGGGGATAGATAGAGTTGTCTTCGAGGTGTGTGTTGATGCGTTCTAAGAAGGCGTGTTCCATCACTTTGCCTACGCATGAAGTGAGGGAGATGGGCCTTAGGTTGTTGAGGCTAGATGGTTTGCCAGGCTTTGGGATTAGGATAACGTTGGCAGTCTTCCAGGCAGCTGGGATGGCGCCGTTGCGCCAGCAATCGTTGATGTAGTCAGTTAGATGAGACACGGGCTCGTCATCGAGATTGCGAAGGGTTTTGTTAGTGACCCTGTCTGGCCCTGGAGCAGAACGACCGTTAAGCTTGCGAAGAGCAGCATGTATTTCATATACGCTGAAATCGTCGTCTAGTGTAGGGTTGGGATTACCGATGTAATTTCTGTGTGGACTGACTTGTCCCCTGGAGATATATCTGGTGCAGAGGTAGTCAAGCACTCGTTGTGGACCTTGCTTAAGGGTCTCCGTATAAAGGAGTTTCTGCAGCCGATCCTGTTGGGCAGTGCGGGTGGTAGTATTGTCAAGCAGGTGTCTGAGGAGTTTCCACGGAGATGGGCAATGAAGTTGCCCATCCACCGTGTTACAGAGCTCAGTCCACTGTTGCCGGCTGAGGGTTTGACAATGCTCCTCGATGGCTGTATTGAGTTTAGAGATCTTACTTCTGAGGCGACGGTTTAGGCGTTGTCCCTTCCAACGAGCTAGGATGGAGGCCTTAGCCTCCAGAAGATGGGCGAGGCGGCTATCCATGCGTTCAACTGTGGCATCTGTAGTTGCCACCCGAGTAACCGTTTGAACGTCTGTGCGTAGCGCTTGCATCTAGGTCTTGATGTCGGCAATGCCTTCTGCTGAGGCAGCACCAATGCGTATCTTACGAAAAGCATCCCAGTCGGTAATGGCGAATTCTTTAGTGGGGGCAGGGGTGGCAGCGAGTTGGGGTAAATATATAGCAAGGATATAATGGTCGCTGCCCAGGTCTGGCTGTATATTTGTCCATTGTGCATTGTTGATATGTTTGATGAAGGTGAGGTCGGAGGTAGAGTCCCGGGTAGTGGAGGTACCGAGGCGTGTGGGAAAGGAGGGATCCGTGATAAGGGTGAGGCCTAAGTCGTGGTAATCTTGCCAGAGATTTCGAGCTGCAGCTTCCGTGCGAACGTAACCCCAGCCTGCATGGGCGAGGTTGAAATTGCCACCGATGAGGAAGGGGTGCCTTCCAGCTACGTGAAGAGCCTTCTTAAAGAGGGTCAGGAAGCGACACTTTGCTTTGTCCTTGGGGCTATTGTAAATGTTCAGAAGGAAGATGCATTCTTTCCGTTTACGATTGGGAATTAATTCGAGGAATAGGTGTTCGATGTGAGGACTATGCAGATCATGTTGAATAACAGGGATACGACGCCGTACTAGGGTGGAGACCCGGCGAAGAGGGTGGGTGGTATGGAAGGTTTGATAACCAGGGAGCGTGGTGAGGGCGTTATTGGTTTCTTGAAGTAGGATAGAATCCGGGCGGTGGGTATGTTGGCGTAGGTATTAAGTACCGGTTGTTTCTGGTGAAAGCCTCGGCAGTTCCACTGCCAAATGAGGCTCACACTAATCATCATGGCTCACACTAATCAAGACAAAACGGCAGAGAGTTTTTTTTTTTTAATTTCGCCGTACTGCATATTCTTAGGCTTGCTCTTAAGTGCTTTGTATCTAGTGTGTGCTCTGTGAGAAAAAAAATGGTTTGTTTCATTTTGTAAACATTGTTATTGTTGTAAAAAGAAACATTTCCTTCATGCACTAACAGGGATACTTGTAATATTTTTGGAATCTGTGCGGTTCCTTGAGTATTCTTCGGCTGGGCTGATTTTGCTTACTTTTCACCGCTGCAATAAAATTGTACATCATATTTGTTTTGACGCTGTTCCTAATAAAATGTGCGAACTTGAAAGTGCATTCGAAAATAAAAGCAATTTTATGCGCTCAAAGAGAAATGCCACCTGCTAACTTAAATCATTCCTCGATTTATTTTATACAATTAGAAATAAGCTTGTTTTATATTTTAAGGAAAATAATTTTTCATAAATATATGCGCCGTGCTTTTTCTTTCCGGCGATGTGTACCCACACGTCGTGTATATGCATTTATGATGCAAGAAAACTGTCCGCAACTTGACCAAGCGCGGCCAGCTTGGGCAACGGTCCACTGCTAATGGGAGCGGCGCCAGCTCGAAGCTGGCCTTACTGGGCCGCAGTGGACGATTACAGGGTGATAACTAGCACTAGATATATATATATATATATATATATATATATATATAGATATATAACGAATCATCGCGCTCAGATTATCGTCACTGTAACTGCTACAAACTACCGCAAGCTGCCCACTTTGGTGGCGAGCCAGCGCCCAAATTCAGGCACTCGCGAAGTGATCGATAACGCCTCCTAAGCCGTCGCATTTACAATGGTAAAGCTTTATATATATATATATATATATATATATATATATATATATATATATATATATATATAGTGACACATGCCGTCACATATGAACCATCTGCTGTGGCACGTACACGCTTAGGGTTTGGAAGAAGAAGAGAACGTTCTTCTTTTCGGTCTGGTTCCAGTAAAGACGTGGACGTCTGGCTGGCTTTGTTGTTTCGCCCGCGACATTACTGGTGGAAGTGCTGGGTAAATGCACCTTCGCTCCCAAGTTTCCGCAACACTGCTAGCACCTCACAGACAGCCACAGCTCCCACAGCAAGAAGCAGCCGCCGCCTGCAAGGACTACCACCCGAATTCGTTCCCTTGTCGTCGAGCCTAGAAACAACAATGTCAACGACCACTACAAACCAGGCGAGCCAAACCCACGATATCCAGTATTCTCTCCCGCATGTTTTTCATGCGCCACAGACGCCCAGACCGTTGCATGGAGACACTTTTGAAGATGTTGAAGACTGGCTGGACCACTTCGATCGGGTTGCCAGCATCCAGAAGTGGGATGTTATTCGCAAGCTGCGGAGAGTTTACGTCGCGCTAGAAGAGTCTGCGAAGACATGGTATGAGAACCATGATGGTTCCTTTACGACATGGCACGAGTTTAGCCGACAGCTCCGCGATGCGAACCGCAACGCCGAAAGAAAGGAGAGAGCTGAACAAGCCATCTTTTCTATGAACCAGCGGCCCAGTGAGAGAGTCTCGATGTTTGTCGAGGACATGCTTTTTCTTTTCAGACGCACAGACCCTGCAATGCCCGAGGAAAAGAAGGTGCGACATTTAATGCGTGGAATCAAGGAACAGCTTTTCGCCGGACTTGTACGCAATCCACGAACAACTGTGGCCGAGTTCGTGAGTGAGGCAACCACGATGAAGCGTACTCTCCAACAGCGGTCGTCACAGTACGAACGCCACGACATCACGGCTACTGCGTGCTCTCTTGCGTTCAACAGCGAGAAGCAGGCCCTCGCAGACTTCATACGAAGCTTTGTGCGTGACGAACTGCGGCAACTCCAAGCAGTGGCACCAGTGAGACCCCAACCACCCATGACAGCACTTTCGGACGTCATCCGCTGTGAAATCACACAGGCGGTGCAACCACTCGCACCACCAAGACCTGTGCTAACCTATGCAGCGGCATTGAGGGCTCCTGCACCACCTTGTACAGATCCCAACATGCGTACAGTGGACCAGGCTACACATCTGCTCCCGGACACCTCTTCGCATCCGCTATGCGGCTCAAGGTACCCGAGCGTACCTACGTATCGACCACCTGATCAGTCAAGACAGAGCGCTACTAAGGCAAGTGTATGGCGCTCGTCGGATAACCGTCCGCTATGCTACCACTGTGGCGAAGCGGGTCACGTGTACGGCGACTGCCACTACCGCCAGCTAGGTCTCCGCGGCTTGTATCCCGGCGCGCGGTGCCCACGTTACGGTGAGCGTGCCCGCGAAATCGAAGCGTATCTGACGGGCCAGCGAATTCCATCGACTGTTCAGCGCCGCCAATCGCGATCACCATCCCCTCGCCGGTCCGTATCATCTAGCTTGCCCTCGTCGCCTTCCGCTCCCATAAGGAACCGCTCATCGAGTCCTCACAGGGGAAACTAGGAACGGCGACTTCTGGGGGTGAAGTCGCTTTCCAACGAACATTCCAAGAACCTCCCTCGACGCAAGGACCCGATGACGATCGTTCCGATTTTTCTTTATTTTCCGACAGTACTAAGATTATTTCTGCCGACATCACCGTAGTTGTTGATAATCATGCTGTCACTGCCCTCGTCGACACCGGTGCCGACAATTCAGTTATGAGCGGCGCACTGGCATCTAAATTGAGGAAAGTCACCACGCCATGGCAAGGGCCCCAGTTACGCACGGCAGGTGGCCATCTGGTGATGCCAACTGGAATGTGAGGGGCACGTATTCGAATCCGTGCGTCGACGTTCACGGGGCCTTTCCTCGTATTGCCTGTGTGTTCGCGCCCAATAATCCTTGGAATGGACTTTCTTTGTGAATACGGCGCAATCATTGACTTACGTGAGTTGCTGGTGTCGTTCGAGGACCCTTTTCCTTCTGAAGCTGACAACATCACCAAAGTACCGAAGACCGTGCTACGTGTGTCCGATGAATCCGTCCGTGACTCTGCCCCCTCGCAGGAGCCTCTACGTTGGTGTGGAATGTGAGCAGGACGTTCCCCACGCTGTAATTTCGGAGGCAAATTTGTCTTTCCTCCTTGCACAACAAATATGCGTTGCCAGAGGAGTTATTCAACCTCAAAACAGACAGGCTCACCTGCTGGTCACGAACTTCAGTGAGGATCGTCATCTTGCAAGACGCACCGCGATTGCATACTTTGCGGAAATTGCCGACGTCAACGGTCCGCCAGTATGAGCTGCTCTTTCGCCGTGCGACCATTCTGCCAAGGCGTTTGCGAGCACTCTAGATGTGAACCCGAGCCTACCATCAGAACAACGAGAAAGGCTTCTGGACGTACTCGATTCTTTTCGAGATGTTTCGCTACAACGACAAAGGTTAACCAGACGTCGCTTGCCCAGTATCGTATCATTACCGAACCTACCGAAAGGCCCGTTCGCAACATGCCTATAGGGTATCGCCACAGGAACTAGACGCTATACGTCATCATGTTCAGCAGATGCTTAAAGATGACGTCATCCAGCCATCGACCAGTCCCTGGGCTTCGCCAGTTGTGTTAGTAAAGAAGAAAGATGGTGCCTTGCGCTTTTTCATGGATTATCGAAAATAAATAAGATCACGAAGAAAGACGTTTACCCCCTGCCCCGAATAGATGACTCGTTGGATCGTATACACAACGCTCGCTACTTTTCTTACATGGATTTACGCAGTGGCTACTGGCAAATCTCTGTTTACGCGCGTGATCGTGAAAAGACCGCTTTTGTTACTCCTGACGGCCTCTACGAGTTCAAGGTGCTTCCTTTTGGGTTATGCTCAGTGCCAGCTACTTTTCAAAGAATGATGGACGCGGTTCTCTCTGGGCTGAAATGGCAATCGTGTCTCGTTTACCTCGAAGACGTGGTGGTCTTTTCGGACATGTTTGCACAGCACTTCCAGCGCCTTAAGACAGTTCTTCAGGCAATTCGAACAGCTGGACTTTCTCTAAAACCCGAAAAATGTCATTTTGGGTACGAAGAACTGAAGTTTCTAGGTCACGTTGTGAGCCAGACCCCGAGAAAACGAGCGCCGTCGCCACATTTCCCGTGCCAACAAATAATCGCGATCTACGCCGATTTCTAGGGCTCTTCGCGTACTACCGACGCTTTGTCAAAAATGTTTCTAAAATCGCTGAACCCCTCAACCAACTTACGAAGGAAGGCATCCCGTTTGCTTGGGGTCAGGATCAGTGCCTCGCATTCGATACCCTCCGAAACCTTCTCCAGGCCCCACCTGCACTCGGTCACTTTGACGAGACCACTGACACGGAGTTGCACACAGACGCCAGCAACGTCGGCCTTGGAGCTGTCTTGGTTCAGTGGCAAAATGACATAGAGCGTGTGCGAGCCGAACATTATCCGCTGCCGAGAAAAACTACTCTGCCACAGAAAAAAAATGCTTAGCCGTTGTCTGGGCCATAACAAAGTTTCGGCCATACTTGTACGGTCGCCCATTCAGAGTAGTCGACCACCATTCCCTTTGCTGGCTCGCGAATATCAAAGATCCCTCAGGTCGCCTGGCGCGATGGAGCCTTCGACTGCAAGAATTTGACGTCACCATCGTTCACAAGTCAGGACGCAAACACACCGACGCTGACTGTCTCTCACGTGCACCAGTCGGAAGTGCCCCCGCTGACCTTGAAGAGGACGACAGTTTCCTTTCTGCCGTATCAGTAACAGACATGGCTCAACAACAGCGCGACGACTTGGAGCTCAGTCCTCTGATTGACTACCTGGAAGGGCACACGTCAAGTCTTCCTCGAAGTTTCCCACGCGCGCTAGCCTCCTTTTGTTTCCGGGATGGCGTCCTTTATAAGAAGTTTGACCATACGCAAGCTACATACCTGCTAGTTGCGCCAACCTCGCTGTGCGACGATATTTTACGTGCCTGTCACGACGAGCCATCGTCCGGACACCTGGGGTACACACGCACGTTGGAACGAACTCGCCGCTCTTACTACTGGCCACGTGTCGCAAAGACTGTGAAGCAGTACGTTCGCAGATGTCGCGACTGCCAACGACGTAAGACTCCACCTGCGCGGCCAGCGGGACTGCTACAACCAGTAGCAATACCGCAGAGGCCATTTCATCAGATTGCTATGGACTTGCTGGGATCATTCTCCCCGTCTTCGTCTGGCAATCGGTGGATTGTGGTTGCTACCGATTACCTAACACGGTACTGCGAAACAAAGGCACTCCCAAAAGCTACCGCAGCAGACATCGCCCATTTTCTCGTGCACAGCATTGTCCTCCGTCACGGAGCGCCAGCGGTCGTCAGTACCGATCGTGGGACAGCTTTCACCGCCGAGATGTTACAGGAAGTCTTGAGGCTAAGTGGCACTGCACATCGCAAAACGACGGCTTATCACCCCCAAACAAATGTACTGACTGAACGCATGAACAAGACAATCGCGGATATGCTGTCAATGTATGTGGTCATTCACCACAAGAACTGGGACGATATCCTTCCTTACGTCACTTTTGAGTACAATACCGCAATTCAAGAAAGTGCAAGCTTCACACCTTTTCGCTTAGTGCACGGTCGAGAGGTCACCACGATGCTCGACGCCATGCTCCTTCCCGACAACTTGGGGATGTTTCACACGGATGTGGCCAAGTTCGCCCAGCGCGCCGAGGAGGCCCGTCAACTCGCGCGATGCCGTATTCAGTGTCGCCAAACCGCAGAGGCATGGCGCTACAACCTTCGCCACCGCGATGTTGCCTACAATCCTGGCGATGAAGTGTGGGTGTAGACCCCCATCCGACAGCGGGGCCGGTCAGAAAAGTTGCTGCGTCGCTACTTCGGTCCCTACAAGATTGTACGGCGACTCAGTGACGTTACCTACGAGGTTCTACCAGAAGGCACCCCAAGAAACTCCCGTCGGCTTCCTCAAACTGAAGTGGTTCATGTTTCAAGAGTAAAACCATATTTTTCGCGCCGTGACTCGACCATCGAGTGACTATACTACATTGACGACTTACACTGTTCTTTTTGTTTAGCTTTTTTTTTTGTTCGTTTTCGTGGTGTTCTGTGTTTTTTTACTTTTCTTCCTTCTTTCACAGCAGCAGATTGTTCTTTCGCGTTACGACACATTTATTTCGTTTATATTGTCACCCTTATTTTTTATACATATTTTTTTACCCTCATTTACAGCATCGAGGCGATGCTTCTTTAGGAAAGGGGGTAATGGCACATGCCGTCACATATGAGCCATCTGCTGTGGCACGTACACGCTTGGGGGTTGGAAGAAGAAGAGAACCTTCTTCTTTTTGGTCTGATTCCAGTAAAGACGTGGACTTCTGGCTGGCTCTGTTGTTCCGCCCGCGACAATATATATATATATATATATATATATATATATATATTGACGCGTGTGCTCTAGGTAGACGACAACGACGATGGGAACATTAACGGACTCCGTCTAGTGGGTCAGTGGGATTTTGGCTAACGACGAAGAAGACGTGTCTCTGTTCCGTTTTGCTTAAACAGGTCGTGCTGCTGTTCTTGAAGAACGTCTCCCTGTCCTCTCTCGGCGTTGTACCGTGACAGAGGTGGAGGTGCTGGGTATATTGACCACGCCTGATGCTACGGACTCCTTCTGGGAGTCGTTCATCTAGCCCGGACGCATTGTCACCAGTTACGACCCCCGTGCACCGCTTCAGTCGTCGACTGCTAGGCCTCGCCCCGGAGTTCTCCCCTCTTCAACCACATCTTTCCAGGAGCTCCACACATCTGGCAATGGCCGAAACGAGCCCACCGCAAGCACCCCAATGCAGCCAGTCTCCCAGTCAACAACAGGTAACTGTTCTTCATCCGCTGGTTCCCGATCGCTATCGCGGTGCAGCGTTCGAAGACATTGAAGACTGGCTCGACAAGTACGAGCGCGTCGCCCAGATTAACCAGTGGACTGAGCAGCAAAAGCTCTCCCACGTCTATTTCGCGCTTGACGACAGTGGCCGTACTTGGTATGAGAACCGCGAAGCTAGCCTATCGACATGGCATGACTTTCGGCAGAAAATCACCGATACGTTTGCAAGTGCCGACCGACGCGACCGCGCCCAACAGTTGATGGAGCTACGGGTGCAACAACCCAATGAGTCGGTCACAATGTTCGCCGAAGACATGGCCCGTCTCTTTCGTAGAGCCGACCCGAACATGACCGAGGATAGGAAGTTACGCTACCTCATGCGAGGTGTAAAAGAGCAGTTGTTCGCGAGGCTTGTGCGCAATCCACCCGTCACCGTCGCTGATTTTATCAAGGAGGCTACGGCTATTGAGCGGGCCCTTCATCAACGATGCAGGCAGTACGATCGTCTGTCCACCAGCACCGCAATCAATGCCGCCGCATG
>NC_051157.2:124110690-124232164 GCF_013339745.2 Dermacentor silvarum
AAGGCGAAGCATCGATGGCGAACAGGTATAGTAGATTTACTCGGCGGTATTAACCTCCAAACAGTGGCTACTAAATAAATTAAACAAGCACGGTGCCATGGGGAACGGAAGGTAACCATTAACACATCTCGCTCGATGACTCGGAGACTCGGGTCAAAACGCTGGAGTGAGGAACTGCGGCAGCAACAGTGAGCGAATTGACCTTCGTTCCGTCTAACGCTTCAACGCGAAGTGAACGTCGAAAGCACAGCGCATACGAAGCTGCGGCACTGCTTGCACTTTGCTCCTCGCAGATCGCTTTAGTGGAACGCCCCCCTGCCTTACCTCGCCCCCTTGCCTCGCGCATGAAGAAGACGGCACGCTTCCGCCACACTTTCCTCCCATAGAGCGCGCGCGATTGAGCCGCGATCGTCGGTTGATCCTCGCTCGCAAGCTTTAGTCGTACATACAGCGTACGTCACGCGGAGACGATTTTACCTTGTTTGGACTTTATACGTAATATCTCGGCGACTACCACGACCACGGCGACGGCAGAGATGCGCTTGGAGCGTCCACATAAATGCTATCGCAATAGAATAAAGAGAGCTGCACAAGTGTCGTTTTCTGTATTGTATAGTACAATAAAATGATGTTTTTATTACGAGTGATTAAGTACTAGTGATCATATAATAAGGGTGCCTTCGTCATCGGGGTAGTACTTGATGTTCTGGGCGAGTCCTAATCCTGTGTTGCATTTACCTCAATTCTCGGCTACTAAAGCTCTGTAGTGATAATATATGTGACGCGAGCAGAAGGTTGCGGACGGAGACAAACATGGTCGCCCGAAGACTGCCTTTAATCTTCGTCTTCCTCTTTCCCCACTATTAGACCGCACCGTCCTTGTATGGTTCGTACATATATAGGCTTCAGAGGTACTCGAGCACTAATCGATCACTTAGCTTGATTTTACCTATAAGGGTCCAAGAAAAAATCTACCTGTTACACTAAGATGATTTCTTGTGTGAAATGATGTTTTCACACTGTAATACATTATGAAAGTTTCATGAGTGGCGCTTATTCTTGAAACGGTACGATAGTGTACTTTATAAAGTACGCTGGGCCTTTGTTGGAGCAAAACCTGATGTAGGTCACCAAATGCACATACTATATTTTGGAGCTTCCAAAAAAAAAAAGGTTGCAGCGAAGAAGCAAACGACACTTTGCGCAAGCGCGCATAGCCGTCTGGTTGCAAAACAAGTACCTTAATATCTGAAATATTCTTTGTTGGAGGTTTTTACTATTCAAGTGTGTAGCATGATTTGATTAAAGCAACAGGAAATGACATTTTTGGTATTTCAGAGGTGCGTGCGATAAAAAATATTATTGATGCGCATCTGACGTGATATCTTACGATAAATGCAGGCATTCAAGACTTAAGCATTCAGCATTTGGTTCAGTGGTGTCAAGACATTAAACGTAATGGTGGCAACTTGTCCGATAACAGCCGTCATGCTTACAGTCCTGTTGTATGATTTGCTCGGCAACATTTTCATTAGAATTTTGTGACCTTTAAAGAGATTGGGTCTACGATGGTTCCCCAATGTGGGTTGCCCTACCTTCATTGCATAGCTCATCTGAACTGGCAGAGGAATATAGATCGTGTTGTTATCTGTTTCGTTCCACCTATATTCCAATTGCAATAAGATCCTGCATAAATGATCTGCCTTTTAATGATGTTCACATGATATCTAAATGGATTTTTTTATTTATCTAAACTTACGAACACTGCTCGCTATTTTGTTGACTTGAAGATTACAGTGTCGTCATCTTTCTCGGCAGCAAGAATCGAACCAGGAGCGGTGATAGAAAGGTTCTAGTATTCCTTAAAGGGCCCCTAAACCACCTCCGATATTTTTTAACATTTCAAGTAAACACCCGCATCTAGTTCAGAATGCCGTCACGATCAACGATGCCAAACGCTGCAGCGCTACGCGCCGTGGGCGCGCGACAAAATCAAAAAAACAATGCGTGCTCGTCTCCGAGCATTTTCGGTATCCACAGCGGTCGTCACGATGTCACAGGGTGCATCTGGTGATGTCAACTGGGTCGACGATGTCTATTGATCGAGGAAGAACTACGATTTCCGGTTAGTCCGCTAGCAGGTACGCGCGCTCCCCGCTCTTCCTCGTCGTATTGATCGATTGTGCGCACTTGCGAATCGGTAATTACAGCCCGCAACGCAAGTGCCAAATCGCTCGCGTTCCAACACACTCGCGCTTAGCGGTCTGATTAGCTGCGCGGACAGAGTCCAACAGTGTTGGCCTTTCTAGACGTGCGCGCAACAAAGGATCCATAGCGGCACGCTTCGCATGAGCACGGACGCGCACGGCAGCAACAGCGGGTAGCCGAGAAGCGCTGAGCCGCGGCTGAGGCCCGTCCGCGTTACCGGCACGGTAATTCACCGCACGCCGTTCGCCATTCGCGGGCCGCTGTTTGACGGCGGTTTTGCTCGTGAAAGGCGAGAGTGCCTTGCCGTAGAGAGGAGGAGACCGGGACCAATTTGTGCGGCAGAATCACCGCCTCTGATCGCTCGACGGCGCCGATATCGTCGCTCTTCTCCGGTTCACTTCAAAGCTAAAGCGGGCGGCGCTTCTGAATGAATCGCCAAGGCTCACAAGCAGTAATATTTCTTATCGTTGTTCTCGCTCTTCACAATAATTGTACATGAAAAGAAAAGACGCTCATATTACCGGCGCCGTCGCCTGCGGTGCGAGCACAACCAAGCTGGTCGTCTGCCGTCGGAAGCAGCTGCCGTGCACTGCAGCTGAGCTCGACAAATATCGGAGCTTTCGTTCGTGTGTAACGTTTGACAGTGGATATCGTTTTTCATAAAATGTACAATTTATGCATCGCTTCATCTAGCGAAATTATCTTGCTTGGAACAGAAGCTGCAGCCGATGTTTTCGTCGCCGGTGGAGGAGGCACGCAGCTTCGCGGTAGTCGACTGCCCCGTCAGCCGTGCACTGCCGTCTACTTTGGACACCTCTCGCGTGGCAAACGTTCTACGGCACTGGAGGCCGGTTCGAAGTCGGTATATTTGCCGCTAGCGTGGACGTGCCTTAAATGGAAGTTGTGTTTTGAAAAGTGCGTTGGCGATGACGTATGCCACGTGGCATTTGGAGGAGCACTCCACGAGGAGGAGAGACCAGCTGACGAGGAGAGTAGCGAAGGAAAGAGCGCAACGAGTGAGGGCCATGTTTCGGTCACAAACGCGTGTAACTCCGCTAATACGGCACCATTAAAAAAACGGACAAGTGTGCACTCGGTCGTGCAAAGCTTAGGCACAGCGAAACTGTCGCTACTCAAGTGTTACTGGCTGCTACTGATAGGTATTAACTTGGTCCTGCTAGGACTTATCTTGGTTTAACTTAACTGCGCTGCAGGAAGGTATTCTCGAGCGATCATTTTCGCAGTCACCTTGCCTTTCGCAACATTTCGCGTGACTAGCGCTGGACGCGTCGGCGCCTACGAGCGACAGTGTTCCTGGCATGCCACAAACGCAGGCAGGCTAACCAAAGTTGGCACAATGCGAAGAACCCTGTTGCTTGCCGTCGCCGAACGCTTTCGAGGCTAGCCACTCGATATCAATCGGCCAGCTTCCCTGTGTCTTGAGCTTTCCGCGGCCTAGTGCAGGCTTTCACCTTTCTTTTTTTCCAGGCTCAGCGCACCGCGGAGAGAAGAGAGGCGGGGGTCGAGAAGGGAGGGAGCTGGCGAGGAGGACACCACGTGCGCATGCGCCGCCCTCCTGGTTGCCATGGCTACGGCGCGGCAGTTTCTTGGTACGAACCACAAATTACGGTTGGCTTAAACAGCTTCGCTGTTAAAAATTCTCGCGGCTACGTGTTCGTTGTAGGCTCGAGCACAACTAAATTTCGACATCTTGGTCGTTTAGGGGCCCTTTCATTTTTTACCTGCAACAGTCTGGTAGGTTTTTGTAGTATCAAAAATATTTTCGCAATACAGATTAAAAGAACCATCGTGTTTGCATCAAGATCTAGCACACCCCCCTAGCATACACATAGGTTCAGTGTACTTTACAAAGAACACCTACATTAATTTTCCTGCGACGCTATAAATAGGTATTATAAGTGGAATGTTATGTATACATGACTTACGCGATCTTTAAGAGCGAGGCTGTTTAAGCCAACCGTAATTTGCGGTTCGTATGAAGAAACAAAAGAAAATAAACTTTCTTGTCGAGGCAGGATTCGAACCCGCGTATCCACACACCCAAGGCTAGCGTCGTAACCACTAGGCTATACAGCCACTTTTTTCTCTATTGCCCGGCTTTGACAACATATCACAAAAAGAACAGTCACAATAATAACACACAGATTACAATATACATTAGGGGAAGGTGTAGTCAACCACCATCATGCTGGCTGCGTCTAATTAGGATTCGCGCAAATCCACAAGCGGCTCTACTCTTGAGAGCCACCCGTGGGGTTCCGCTAATGCTTTATGGATTTCAACAAAACAGTGCATGCTCTCACGATAATAAATTCGGGCAGGTCATGCATCCGTATCAACGTAATATCCTTCCATTCTAGACCGCCAAATACAGTGGAGGCCCATAAGCATAATTAAATCAAAAGGCAGCCCATCCTCATTATATGCGCTTAAGTACCGAATTCCATACTAGTCAAGTGGAAATTCTTTCCGTCAGACATACTCTGTAAGACATCCCAAAAATAAACGCCTTCCAACAGTGCAAAAAATGTGGTTGATCCCTCTTATATAGGAATCGGTATAGAACACGAAAGTGAAACGTGTCTTCACAGAAGTAGTGTAATGTTTATGCACATTGATATATAATGTCTATTGGTGTTTTGTGGCTAAAGCCCTTAGGCGTTGATGCACCCACGCTGACGCCTGGTGGCACGTCTCCTCCATCACGACTACCAACGTCGATGACCATGAGCAACCGTCGTGCATATGGAAGCTGCACTACGCTGCACACGCTAGCACAACGCGAAAGACGAAGCACGTAACTGACACACTAATACAACGCGCAAGACAAAGCACGTAACTGAATCGTCACCGAGTCAAATCAGCGCGTACAGCGCGTCGTAATTGCACCTCCGCGATCAACTTCAGAAACATTTTCAGAGCTAATTGCGGAGGCCACGCTCCGCTGTGCTGAGTACGGTGAACGCCACCTAGGTGGCGTTGGTAGTGCTTCTGATGCCAGCGTCCCTTCGAATGCTGGCATCGAGGCGTCGTAGTGCTGAGACCACCGAAGCGTTCACTGTCGGTGCGCGTTAGTGTCATAATGCAGTACTTCTCTTTTCTGCTCGTAGGCGGCGGCACCGCCCCGAGCAAGAGCGCGGGTACACGGAGGAGTGTTAGATATATAAGGCGCGTCTGTGTAGCTCTCTGCAAATGCGTTTGTGGCGCAATGGTTAAACGCTCGGCGATCTATCGTCGCGGACCGAGAGGTCGTGGGTTCGATTTCCAAATTTTGCATGTTTGTGGAACTTTTTCTTCTGGTTTCTTTCTTTGTATTATGTTCGTGTACATTGTAAAAACGTCATTCCGTATTTCCGTATGACGTATTTCCGTGACGGAAATACGTCAGTGAAGTCTTGGTGGACCCCGGCATAAAACACTTTCATGTTAAAAAAAGCATGATCGATTGTCTCTGGCTGCTTGCAAATTAAACAATGAGATCCCCACGGTAAAACAATTCCTTTCCCTCCAAAAACGTTTTAACTGGTAATTTTCCCATGTATAATTTAAAAAAGAATGTTTTTGTTCCTGGCGGCACCTGCATTTTTTTAACTCTCTTTAGAACATCCTTGCCTGGGCCTCCACTGTGCACGGACCTGTACAAGGGCACAGGGAAAACAACGTGACACAAAGCACAATACAGTTTTTTTTCCGTTATGCCAACCATATGACTGCGTTCGAGCGTCGTCGTCCTCGTCCACAGCTGGCGCATTCGCGCGTTCGGGCTCTGCGAGGTGAAGAGTAGGTTTTGCGGGCTATGCTCGAGAGAGAGAGAGATAAAGAAAATGAGAGCGAGAGAAAGAGAGAGACGCATTCACGGAGCGGGTCTCCTGGAACGCGTTCTCGGTATTGCGATGAGATGTCGGTGTTGCAAGCTGCGCTACGCAATTCAGTGACGGCCGTAAGGCCGAGACGCGCGAAAAGAAATTATCATCATCATGAGTAATAAGATGAAAAATTCACGCGCACTTTCAGAAAATGCTGGACTACGATCGTTCAGCTTCGCTGTTTCCAGCGTTGCGCGGCCGAGTGGAAGGTTAAGCGTTTTTTTCTAAAACTTCCACACAATCCTCAGTTTCGAGAAGCATACGCTATGCCTGACAAAAAAAATAAAGAAGGTTAATTATATTTCAGAGCATTATTTGTCAATAATAATTATTTATTTTCCAATAGTAAATGCGTTGGAGTGAATGGGGAGGTTTAGAACGAAGCAAGTGAATGACAAATCAACTGTAGAACGACCAACATATTGGAGGGCCGCGCTCGTTCAAGCAAGTTTGAACGCAATGCGTCCGTTTCTCACGAGTTTCGAAAAAATTAATACAGCAGGCAGCTTTCAGGTGGATCGAGGGGCCGAAGCGCAGTACTTCGGACCTATCGCGGCAAGTCTGCAGCACACGTCCAGTGTCTCGTGCACACCTGACGTGCGCTAAAGACTGGCCGTGGAACTGCATAAAGATCAAGCAATTTTGAGCTCATTCTTAACAACTTACAACCAAGCGCGTTTTGAAGAATATTGTTCTCCTTTCAGTTCCGCCGAGAATAGCAATATTCGTTTATTTTGTTTCAGAGGAATTGCCCATAATACGAGAGTCATGCGCGCCCATCGCATAGCCATCTGCGCAAAACAGTTCCCGTGGCTGTTGCCTATGAACCGTCTAGGTTTAGGTGTGCTGTCTTGTGTTGAAACATATCGGGCGATGACGCAGTTTCCGTAAAACGAAAGTTTGAAGAAGATGCCAGTAAAAAACTGAGGTTGCGTTAAAAATGAAAAAGAAACTGGCGACACGGATATTGTGCACACTGCTTAAAACAGCAGCAGTCGAAGAAAACCATGCGCCCGCTTCATTTGACACAGTGATGTACTCAACGGCCACACCTTAACAAAGGCCCTCGCCTACTAGTTTGTGCCTTGCAGTCTTCAGTTATATCTAGCAAAGCCAGGAAATGTAATACGCGTTGTCCCAGTGTTCCTACTTTCCCTGTCGCCAAAGTTTACTGAATAGATGTGTGTCTTGTAAGCGATCTGTATTTGTTGTGTTGCTGCTCGCCCAGACATACTGAAAAAATAATAAACCAGAAGTACGTGCAGCAACGACGCACTTAACGGTAGGAGGCGTAAGAATTGGACGCAATATATCGCAGAATGTTCCGAAACCTTCACTTTGTATGACCTATCACCCTATTCTTTTCCTACGTTGTGACACGTCCTAGGCTTACAAAAGCAAAACATTTCTCGAGCAGGTAGCACATAGCTGATATCGAAATATGGGGCTCGACATAGTGAAAAAAACTTAGATATCGTGTTTCCCACAGCTTACAATCTCTCGTCGCAGACTCGGCTTCAGTGCCTGCATCTGTAAACCAATTGGAGAGAAGGAGGGAAGCTGCCTTCCTGGATGCCATTTCAGTTAAAAGAAATAATAATGAGGGACTGCCAAGTCGCTGTCGTACTCGTCACTCTCACACACGTTGCTGTAGACGCCGGTATACTTTCATCGATGAGTGAGTACATTTTGTGAACAATTCCATGACTCGCACGTTCGATACGGATAGTAAACGATAAACACAAGTGTGCTAATTCAGGAGCATGGATGTCATGTAAACTACGTAAAAAACATTACCTACTCCGGTACGACAAACAATACTGCGCGTGTCATGAACGTTTATCTATAATTAATTTACCAATTGTTAAAGGAACATAAAATTTTTGCCGATTCTTTGCAGGGATTTTAAGTGGTTGACTAATTATTTAATAAAAATTTACGCAGTTTAGAAATTGATTGCGCAATCAAATCGATTGCAGAATCAAGTGTATTCTGTGTCAATATATGTATGGTCCCTCTAATGCGCCGAATAAAAAATCAACAAAAAAAAACACAGCTGCACAAGCAATCTGTTTTGAGGCGCGAAACAGTCTACACAGCTCATCATAATGCCTAAAACAGACCAAAACATTGGTGTGACAGAAAGTAAGGAAAGGTCCAACAGAGCACTTACTACCAACTAAATTAACAAAAAGCATTGCATGTATTTTGTTTCTACAATAAAAAGGTGGCAGTTTCGCCCGAAGGCGAAGCATCAATTGCGATAGCAAATTAGAAGAGAGTGATACGTAGTAAGGATAGCAGTTTTATCGGCTGTATAAACTTGGACACATGCGCTTATAACTGAATTATCAAGCACAAGCAGGCATGAATTGATCACACTCGATGACCCCAGATAACCGCTGTCAAAACGCTGGCGTGAGCGAGCGCGACAGCAGCAGCGAGCGAAGGTTCGTGCTGTCTATCGCTTGAGCGGAAACTGAGCGGCGAAAGCACAGCGCATACAAAGGGAGGAGCTGTGTGCAGATCGCTTGCAAAATACAGTGCGCGCGACCGCTCGCAGCAGCGCAAAGTACAAGTTCGCAGTTGTTGGCCGAGTCGAAGCCGCACCCCCTCCCTCCCACGCTGCCTTCACACTTTCCTCCTATAGCTCGCGAGATTGACTTACCAGACCCCCTTGCGCCGGGTCGCTAGTTCCGGAGCACAACCGCCCCCCCCCCCTCGCTCACTTCCATCCCCCCACCGCCATTCGCGCGAAAGAGCACACTACCTAGATAACTTTACAAGACCCCGCATGACCTCCTCGCCCAGCAACTACGTCACTGCTAAGAGATCCGGCCGTGCTACCGCAATACCACTAGATTGGGTTGTCGACGCCGTCGGCGGCACTGGCGTTTTGCCCGCGTTCGCAGCAAACGCGCGCGGCGTCTGTGACTGTTGTGGGTGCCTCTGGTGGCAGCACCGACAACAGGTTTTCGACACATCACATGGGCACTCGTCGAGCAGCGTCGGAAGTCTTTCCCACCTTCTCGACCCGCAACGTTTCTATATATCCAGGTGGTGTTGACTTGATACGCATGTGGCTGGCGTGACGGCGGGTGGATTTTCAAGGAAGAGCCGGAGACCTGTACAAGCTGTTTCATCCGAGAAGGCTTCGTTTATATGACGGAAATTGTTTATATTCGGAAATGCCTGGCAGTTGCTGCGCCCCAAACTGCCGATCGAACTATGGCGGTGGTCCGAGCAGTGCGAGTGTCCGCGTCTACAAGTTTCCTGTGGACGAGACACAAAGAGCAGCGTGGACAAATGCTATATTCGTGAAAATTTCGTGCCGAGGATGCACGCAATGGTAAGCATCGCTTTTTGTTGTGCTTTTCAGAATGCTTGTGCTAAACTTACGTGCTTCATGCAACATTTTTTCGGTAACTTTTCTTATTACGTCGCTTGCCGTGTTCTGGTTCTCATTTATTTCGCTTGCCGAATTTAGTGAGCTTGTCCCCTAAACATAACTGACCCACATTTTGCTTTGTTTTAGGTGTGTGAAAAACACTTTCAGACGAGTGACTTCGTCAGCGTTACAACGTGCACGGACTTGAAGACTGCAAAACTTATTGAAGTGATGCTGGAGCGTGTTCGCTTGAAGTCAATGCTGTCCCTAGTTTGCCCCGGCTGCCAGAAATATCAGCCGACGCCAGCGCGGGAAGCTCCTGCAGAAAAGAAGGCTCGGCTCGATGCACCATCGCTGCGAAAAGCGATAGAGCTTTCTGTTGCTCTGCAAGAAGATCGCAAGAACAAAATTTGCAGTTTTGAGGAACTTTGCTGTGCTTTTCCGTCGCTAGACTTTAAACGTCTGGACTGGGATCACTAGACAGTCAACGGTTTTGTTTCTTGACCTCTTCCCTCGCCAGTGATCCTGCGGTGCGTTCGTTAGTGGGGGTGTTAGAGGACCTGTCTGTTCAGGTGTTACAGGTACAGAGGCGTTACAGGTACTTAAAGGTACTGAAATTTGTGAGAAGCCAAATCGAGCTTGGGTTGAGAAACGTGCCTCGATATCCACCAGATGTACTTGTGTTTTCAGGTCTGCTTTATACCTTTTTTCCGCATGCGCACAGGTTCTCTTAAAGTTAAGCTGCCGCACTCAGACACTGTTCGACGATTATGTTCGTCATTCCACTTGAATCCTGCTCTTGAGCACCAAGGTTTTTTTTTTTGAACTATGCTAAAGATGTCTTGCAAGCAATGACCGAGCATGAGTGTACTGTAACATTAATGATGTATGAGATCCATCTTTAAACCTATTTTGAATACAAAGCAGGCTTCGTTACAGGTGCCGCAGCCAATAGTTCCAATCTGGCCAAAACAGCATATGTGCTCATGTTGCAGAGCCTTTTGTCGAGCAACAAGGATATGGTTCACATTTTACCAGTCGCACAGATCGATGCACAAGCATTGCATAAATTTTGGCTCAAGCTCATCATTGACCTTGAGTCACTTGGATTCAAGGGACTAGCATTTGTTTCAGACAACAATGCTATAAACCGAAAAGCCATGACCTTTTTAGGAGCGAAGCTCCTTAGGCTCTCACGATGTCCGTTGTCTCCGTCGTCGTCGTAGCTCTGCGTCGCGAACGCTGCGAGCATACCAAACCGCGCACAGGTGTTGCGCTGGCGCCGCGCTCCGAAATCCCTCTCCGAGCAAGCGCACGACGTCATGCGCAGAACCGTTCGCAGAGCGCACGCAGCGCGCATACCGACCGCGCGCAGGTGTTGCGCCGGCGTCGCGCTGCTGTCGCTACAATTAGCACTGCAGTAGGAGGGAGTGCGAACGTAAACGCAACGGCGTGACTCTGATCCTACACATCGAGAAAGAGACGCGGCAGCTCAACGGCAACGCCGCGAAGCTATCCCCGAGCTACGAGCACGAGAAGCAGCAGCACGCTGACAACGGCAGCAAGACCCCGAAGCGAAAGCTCGAGCAGCAGCCGTAATCATCCACGGACCTTCGCTCCATCATCAGCATTCACTTCGTGGATCGGCTGCCAATTTTAAATGCGAAGCATTTCTTAGCGAACATTTGCTACTTAGACAGTATCTATCTATACATCTAGCCGCCTACGTGTTGTGCTCTCATGGTCACTTCCTTAACTTAGGTAGGTTAAGGTAGTGTAGGTACCAAAACTTAGGTAGGTACCAAAATTTCCATAGTGACAGGAGTATGACGAACATAAGTGATAGGTCATGACATTATTGTCATGACACGCGTGTCATGTAGGTCATGACAATGACCCGGCGAAAAAATATTAACACTCAAAAACCACTTAAATGGGTGAGGACGTGCGTACTGAGGGGAGGAAACACTAAAGGATTCCGGTAGAAGTCAGTCATGAGCATGACTCAGCAAAAATGACAATGACTCAGCAAAGAAAGATTAACATTCAAAAGCAACTGAAATGGGCTGGGACGTGGGTAGTTAGTGAAGGAAACACTAATGGATGCTGGTAGAAGTCATAGTCATGAGCATGACAACAAAAATGGCAATGACTCAGAGAGAAACGATTAACACTATAAAACCAATGGAATGGGTTCTGAAGTGGGTATTAAGTCAACGAAACACTAAAGGATGGTGTGGTAGAAGCCATAGTCATGAGCATGAGTCAGCAAAAATGACGGACTCAGAAAAAAAAGATTAACACTAAAAATCACTGAAATGGGTTCGGACGTAGGTACTAAGTGAAGGAAACACTAAACCATAATGGTAGAAGTCGTAGTCATGAGCATGACTCAGCAAAATGAGAATGAATCAGCAAAAAACATTAACACTCAAAAACCACTGAAATTGGTTCTGACCTGGGTACTATAAGTGAAGGAAACACGAAAGGATGGTGGTAGAAGCCATAGTCATGAGCATGACTCATGAGCATGACTCAACAAAAATGACAGTGACTCAGTGAGGAAAACATTAACACTAAAAAAACCAATGGAATCACTTCGGATGTGGTACTAAGTGAAGGAAAAGGCTAAAGGTTGTTGGTCGAAGTCATAGTCATGAGGATGACTGGCTTTCTCTTTAAGGTCTCTTAGGTGTAGCTCTAAAGGGACTCCTGAGGACTCATGACATGAATGTCATGACATGCGTGTCATGTAGGTCATGAAAGAGCCGCCTATGTCTTGGTGCTCTCATGGTCGTTTCATTAACTTGGTAGGCTCCCAGCAGACTGCTTCGCATAACATCGATTCCAACTGGGCTTGGATCTGTCGGCTTTTTTTGCTAGCCCCCCTAAAGCGAGTATTGTTTACTCACATCCAACAGATTGCTCTCGTCCACTATTCCTTATTTCGGACCCTGTGCACCTTCTGAAGTCGGTCAAGAACAACTGGCTAAACCAGAGAAACAGTGGAAAGTGCATGTAATACCATGATCCGATGCAGCAATGACCCAAAGCCACCTATTCTTACGGCACCATTTAAATCTGTCTGATTTAGATGACCCCCTGAGCAGAATAACCATTTAAAGCTGGCACCATCGCTATCACTAAAGCACTAAACCCATCATCTATAGAGCGTGACACGTTAAGCTCACTCTCGAATTTTAATGTATCGACAGTTGCTGCATTGAAATGCTCCACAGTGCAACATGCCAAGGAGAACTTGCATGGCTAGAGCACAAGAAATAGATTTATTTGTCTGCTGTCTACTTTCTTATTTTGTCAGATACCTCGGACGAGCACCGGTTCTTTTTATATTATTTTGACTTGTTTCTCTGCCCAACTGCCTTTGCTTCTTCGTGGGCCGTCACACACACAAAAGCGACAAAACGATTGATACCCAGCATCTAACAACCTCTTTGTCTCAATATTTGGCAAGTCAAGACAGTCGCGTGATCGTGTTAGGGCTTCTGGAGTACAGGCCTGCGCAATGTCTGCCTTAATCAACATATAATTGGAGCTATCATAAGGGAAGATGGTCTCTTTACTTCACGGCTGATATGGCTCACACGCGGGTCCAAATCAAGCAAAAGATAGGTGATGCCCGTGGAACCTAATGTTATTGTGAGGCATTTCGTAGGTAATATTAGGTCCCCTGGAAAGGTCACAGAAAGTCTCTAGTATTGTACGTAGCTTCTGCATTGAAAGGATATATATTATATATATATATATATATATATATATATATATATCGTATCATAAGAAGCCAACAAACAATGACACCAAGATTTCATTAACACCATTTTGACATGGTGGCGAATAGTGAATGTAAAGACACCGAGAAAGGGTGAACGCTTAGGCGATGAAATCAAGTATCCGATTATGTCAGCAACATGTCCACAGCTGGAATTTTTGAGAAAATACCAGAATAGCTAGGCTACTGGGCTAGCCTCAAGCACGACGCCTGCCACCTGATGAAAGAAATGCACTTGGCGTTTGGCAACACGAGCCACGCTCTGCATGAGATCTCGGTATACTGCCCAGAAGAGCTACGATTTCGGTATGTGCTCCTTGAAAAATTTCAGGCATATTGTCTTCAAGACATGTTTGAGAAGTACCACCAGCCATCGGATTCCCCATACCACATCTCGATCCGGCAGACCTATGAATCTGAGAACAAGCCTAGACTTCAAAAAGTACTGTATCTGCCTTACCTGGACGTTATTGCACAGCAAATCCCTACCATAAGTGTTGATTCACTTCGTGGGCAGTTAACCATAGCAGTGACTGATGCTGATGTTGAAAATGATTCCCGCTGTTACAAACATTGTTGGGTACTGTGCACATGAGGCACGGAAAAAGCTCATATGTGTGTGTCGTGCAAAGAAAACCTTATACTGGAGAATACCCGTTTGGACCATGAAGACACACTCCTCATTGCAGGTATGACAAGAGGAGGGCTGAAGTTTCCGCGTGCTGTTGTAGTGAATGCTGTAATTTGTACAGAAATAGTCCTTGATAAATTGAGGAATGAGGAGTTTGCATCAAAATTTCTTGGTCTTCCAAATTAGAAAGAGGCCCTTGTTGCTCTTGTGTCAACTGTTCTGCACGATTCTGGGGGCCTTGATGCCTGTGATTCTGGCCACTCGCCAGAAAAAGTCATGCACCATATTTCGAGTGCAGCTGCCAACACGCTTTTGAATAACCTGGGTAAAACCAAAGAAGACACAACAAATGTTTCAAAGGGGAAGCGTAAATTGTAAACTATAAAGAGTTGAAAATGTATGATCGTATGGTTTAATGGCAACTAATTTTCAGTAGTCAATGTTTCTTGTACATCTAATTATATGATTATGATAGCTCTGTATTAAGCCGTTTTATATTTTGTACATGCTCTTTTTAAACTAAGTGACTGCTGTATATAGCACAGTATTGGGTGAGAACTTGTGTTCCAAAATTTTTCCATTTTGCATGATGGACATGTACATGTAAATGTCTATGCTTGTCGCTGTTTCACACACTGTGGTGGTCAACAAATTTTGCTTGGTTTTTCTGTGCTTGAGATGCATATCGCCACCATGCCACGTAACTTAATTACAGCTGCCTTTTGTGTTTGTGTGTGTGTGTGTGAAGCGCTGAAATAAATTCTGCATTCCCTGTATTCATTGCATACCTGTTTGTAATCTTTCAATATTGTTTAGACATCCGTGTAGCGTGAAGTAGCTATAGATTAACATATGAAAGAAACTAACAGTCACCACAGCCGAGGAATGTATAGGGGTAAACAACTAGTGGTAAACAATTGAAAGTGAACATGGTCAACATTTCGTGGCTAATAAAAAAGAAACTACATGTCGCAGGTTGGATTTGAGGCCATGATCTCTGAATGGAATTGTTATGGATTAGTTGCTGTAATAGCTAACCCCCCACCCCCCCAAAAAATGAGACTTTTGCTTCCAAAGCTGAGTTCAAAATAATCTCAGGGAGATAGAGAACAAACACGAATACTAAGGTCACCGTTCAGGTGAGTAATTGATAAAGGCCTGAGGTTTCTCATGCTTGAATTAGCCTAAACTAACGTGTCGTTCTGTCGAGGAGTACATCTATTAATAGGGACACATGTAAATAATAGCAGTAAGCTGGTACAAAGAGCGGTTATCCTGAAAACAGGTGCTCTGAGGCCAGGCGATAAAAACCAACCTGGGGTGAGCTGAGTTCTATTACGAGTTGACCGTTCAGTGGAGTATTTGACAAAGGCCTGCTGCTTCTCATGCCTGCATTAGCCTAAATACATGTGTCGTCCTCCCCAGGAGTACATCTATAGTAGGGACATTTTAAATAATAACAGTAAGTTGCCAGAAACGACGCGGTATATTTGAAAACAGGTGTTCTGATAGCCAGGCGTGAAAAACCGTGTAGGGTGAAGCTGACTTCCAGGCCCATCTCTTGTGCGTGACGTGACGGACGCATGATGAGACCTTGAGCTAATCTAGGGGATTGGACGGAGACGTGGCGTTTGCTCTCCGCGTGCGTTCGCCATCCGTGAAAGCGCGCGTCCCTCGTGCGCTGTATGTCCCCTCGCACATAGGCCGGCAATGATTTTATCGCCCTTGGACTTATACGGAACCTCGCGGTGACGAGATGGCGACGGCAGAAATCCACTTGGGGTGTCATGTAATTGTTGTCGCAATAAAACACCACGCACACAGAAAAAAAGAACGTAGCTAGCATGCCACCTGCGCCAGATAAACAAAGCCAAGTACCGACCACGACCAGACGAGCTTGTGTTGCCTGAACACTCGGACAAACCTTGTGAAGTCATACATGTAGACTTCGCCGAGCTGAAAAAGAAAAGTCCAGGCGTACGCAAAACACAATCATTTCTGGTCGCGATAGATCAGTGTACCAGAATGGTGGCGGCGCGGCCCGGCGAAGAAGACGCAAACAGTGTCATAGCCCTTCTTGACAGAAGAATATTCTCCTCCGACTTGAAGGTTGTAATATCGGACAATGGGCCTGCATTCCTTAGCAGAAAGGTTCAAGAGTGGGCGAAGAGCCGTGGCGTCACACTGCGACGTTGTGCGCCCTATGACCCGCAGGCAAATGGAATAACGGAGAGGGTGACACGCGATTTGAAGCAATTCATGTCGATGTATGTCGAAGTCGATTTTAAGGGCGGCTGGAAATGTTGCCTAGAAGCGACGGTGGCTCAACATAACAAGACACATACAAGCAGCCTTGGGCGCAGTCCATATTTTGCTGCCTATGGTGAGGTTCCAAAGCTAACTGCCGACAAAGAGCTTGGAATTGCAGACAGGCTAATGCTGACAGAGCGTTGCAAAACATCCGAGGAGTGACACAGATATAGAAAAGCCATGAAGTTTCACTTTGACAAGCGCCGCCAAGGCTGTATACCAGACGTTGGACTACAAGACCTTGTGCTGGCTCGGAAAGGACTACCGACCAGTGAAGCAAAGATTCTTGGACCTTTGAAGTAGTGAAGTTATCGGTGTAACAAGGTATACTCAAGACTGTGGGTACATGAATAATGGACAGTTAGAGTTTGGGGTCATAAGCAACTTTCTTCGTTATCAACCCAGGAGGGGTGACGCAGAAAAGGGGGAAAGTGTAACCTAGCCGAGGAAGAGGCGAAGGTGCTCCGAAAACGACGAAGTGGGGGCTTTGACGAGAACAGCAATAAATAGTGATGACCGCCTTGCTGGTATGGTCACTCGTCACGTGTACAACCAGGTAGGCGCTTACTACGTACTGTTCACGCAAACGACGGATCTGTTAAAATTTCCGGATTCAGTTGTGAGTGAGAATAAGTAAATACGACATAAAATGGTAGGCTATGCAGGAACCTAGGCATGCGCTCAGTCATTCGATATAATTGTTTCCACGTTTACTAATGCCTTTACATTTACGCTGAATTCAAAGAGTGTCATGGAGCACATTAAATAGATTTTGTCTCCTGTCTACTTTCTTCATTTTGTCAGACACCTTGTGACAAGAATGGTATTTTCATTTATATCTTTTGACTTGTTCTTTGCCCAACTGCCTCGCTTCTTCGTGGGCCGTCACCCACACAAAAGCGGCAAAAGGATTGATACCAGCGTCTAACAGCCTCATTTTTATTACCTAGCAACCATTTTTCTTCCATAAAGCCTGAAGTGGTGCACTAACACGCTTATTACCAGCTTTATTTATGTGAAATGTATCTGAAATCTCATCTTATTGCTTAGCGATCGTCTTTTAAAGCAGCCAATCAATAAAAAAGTGTTCAAGCAGACTATTTGCAATGATATGCTAAATGTCTGTCCTATGCACGTAAAGTTTATTACAGCTTATCGGGGTTTCATTTCTACTCATGATATACAGTTTCTGCATCTTCATGAGTGAGTTGAAGCATACGACCATCTTTCTTTACGTAAACTCTTGGACAACTGGAGAACTTGCATAGCTAGAGCCCAAGTAAATAGATTTTATTTGTCTGCTCTCTACTTTCTTCATTTTGTCAGATACCTCGGACATGCACCGGTTCTTTTATTTATATTTGACTTGTTTCTCTGCCCAAATGCCTTGCTCTTCGGGGCCGTCACACACACAAAAGCGACGAAACGATAATACCCAGCGTCTAACAACCTCTTTGTCTCGATATTTAGCTAGTAAAGACAGTCGCGTGATCTTGTTAGGGCTTCTCGAGTACAGGCCTACACAATGTCTGCCTTAATCAACATATAATTGAAGCTATCATAAGGGAAGTCGTCTCTTTAGTTCTCGGCGGATATGCCTCAGACACGGGTTCAAATCAAGCAAAAGATAGGTGAATCCCGTGGAACCTAATGTTCTTGTGAGGCATTTCGTAGGTAATATTAGGTCCCTTGGAAATGTCACTGAAAGTCTCTAGTATCGTAGCAACTGCATTGATAGGATACATATATATATATATATATTTTTTTTAAGGCAACAGCACAGCTGTTGTATCGTCGCGTTTATTCCGCTGAGCCACGCGCTGAACGAAGACGACGCGCATCGTGATGGTGATTATGTACAGGTGAAGAAGATGAAGGATGAATATTTTGCTCACACTAATTACCCCCTCGCGCTGAAGCGGCCAACCTGGCCGCTGCGGTACGTCGTTGGAATGGCTTTAAGCGCGAAACGTGGACCATTTCTGTGCCACGGGAGCGGCCATCGAAAGGCGTGACAGCGGGAGTGACGCGGTAGTTCACTGGCGAAGTTTGCTCTACAACAGTGTAGGGCCTATAAAACGCGACTGAAACTTTTCGCGCAGGCCAGGAACTCGAGTGGGTGTCCACAATAACGCTTCATCGCCAGGGCTGAACAGAACCACGCGGTGAATGCATCGTAGCGAGTCTCCTATCCTGTTGACTTGCCTCGGTGTTGGGGCGGGCGCGATGGCGACACGCGGCAAGGCGAGATATTAACTGCTCACTCACTGACGCCGACGAGTTCAGGGGCATCAAAAAAGAGACGTCGACGAGAGAGGTCGGTTGACGCCCATAAACTTGAAAGAATGGTGAGTAGCCAGTAGTGCGCTGTGCAGCGGTGTTGTAGGAAAAAGTCACGAATGGCAGGATGGTATCCTAGTTGGTGTGGTCAGCGTTGATTTACATGGAGATCATATCAGAGAGAGCTCGATGGAAGCGCTCTGTGAGGCCATTAGTCTGAGTATGGTAGCTGGTATTCGTCTTATGGATGGTGTTGCATGTGCGGAGGACGTCCTCGAGTAGCTTCGACAGAAACGCCTTGCCACGGTCACTCAAAAGGACGAATGGCGCTCCTTGTCGTAGAAAGATGGCTTCCAACAAAAAGGTCGCAATCTCCTCCGCGGATCCTGAAGGTAGCGCAGCTGTTTCGGCGTACCTGGTCAAGTAGTCAACTGCAGTGACGACCCATCTCTTGCCGCTAGCTGATAATGGCAGCGGGCCGTAGAGATCAACCCCGATGACTGCGAATGGAGGGTCAGGACAGGGAAGAGGTTGCAGCAGTCCAGCCGGAGGTGAAGTGGGTCGTTTGCGGTGCTGGCAGAGCGAGCAAGAAGCGACGTATTTCGCTACGCAGGTGGCAAGTCCAGGCCAGGAAAACGACTGATAGGTCTTGTGAAAGCCGAGATGTCCAGCCGTGGGATCATCGTGAAATGTCTTCAATATCTGTTCCCTGAGTGATCGAGGAGCGACAATAACCCAACGCTGTCCTTCGGGGTGGAAGACATACCGGTAGAGGATTGAGTTTGCACACTTGAAGTTCTCTAACTGGCGACGGGCTCGCGCGTTAGGAGGACGAGATGAGCCGTGAAGGCGTTCCATAATTGAGTGGCAGTAAGCGTCGTCTCGCCAACTTCTCAGGGTAGAAAGAAGGAAGACCGTTGAGAGCGGCGAGTGAAAGAACTCCAGAGGACGCGTTTACAGGCTCGGTGACGGATGGAGGCAGGCCGGGAACGTCGGACTGCGGTGGTAACGGACAGCGGCTGAGAGCATCTGCATCGTTGTGTTTCTTGCCGGATTTGTACGTGACGTCGAAGTCATATTCTTGCAGACGAAGTACCCAGCGACCTAAACGGCCAGATAAGTTCTTTAACGTCGACAACCAGCATAAAGCGTGGCGGTCGGTCACGACCGTAAAATGGCGGCCGTGTAAATACGGTCGGAATTTTTGGTTGGCCTAAACAACGGCGAGACACTCCTGCTCAGTGATTGTATAATTAATGATTATATGGACACTTCCGCCGGATCACTGCCGTCGGCGTCGCCGTCGTCGTAGCCGTCGTCGTCGCCGTCGCCGTCAGGTTCCGTATAGATAAAATCTTCGCCGCGCGCCGTATGCCGGAGCCGACGCGTGCGGGGACGCGCGCTGTCACGGAGAGCGAACGCACTCAATCTTCCACGCGCAAGCAAGGAAGCGGGAAGCGAGCGCCGGGGGGGGGGGGGGGGGGCGCACTTCTACTCTGCCAACAACCGCGCTCGTCGCTCGCTCGCACCGTCTCTTATCTCCACACGGCTCTGACCCTTATGCGCTGTGCATTCGCCGCTCAGTTTCGTTGAAGCGATAGACCGCACGTACGTTCGCCCGCTGCGGCGTATATGCGCTTGCTGCCAGCGTTTTGACAGTCGTTGTCTGCAGTCATTCAGTGTGTGATCTATTCATGTTTGTTTGTGCGCGCTCACACCACAGTTAGTAATAGTCGGGCCACATTTTCCAACGCACGCTACACATGCAATGCTGCCCGGATCGGCCGTGCAGCGCTAAAGGTGTGTCCCTTCGCACGCGCTGCCCACGGGCAGCGCTTCTCATCAAACACCACCGTTTCACACGCGCCTTCTCGTGGTCATCGAGTCTCTCTTCATGTCGGTCTACTTACGCCTCAGCACACCTGCTTACTTAATCAACTCATGTTACTACAATTCATATTGCTACCAAAGCCGCTGACCTTACTTTGTATGACATTGCTGTGTTGCTATCGCATTCATTGCTTCGCCCTTAGGCGAAATTGACATTTGTTTTCTCGGCCGATGTTAGCATCCGACTTGCGTATGCGACCACCCGTTCCTCAAAACGTTGTCGTTGCAAAAGAACAGCGCCAATTCCATGGCCGCTGGCGTCAGTATGGAGTAGAGTGGGTGCGGACCCTTCGAAATACTGCTTTTTGGGGCTGGTCAAGCTGCTACGAGCGCTTATTCCCACTTTACCCCCGCAAGGCTGTATTTACTTTTTTGAGGAAATAAAGCATACATACATACATACAAATGAAAAGCACTGGCTCAGACGTGAGGGCACGCTTTAAAGTGTCAAAGCCGCTTGGCACTCGTCTGACCGTACGTAGGAGTTTTCTGAAGGAAGGAGTCGGTGAAGCGGAGCCGCGATGGTAGCGAAGTCACGTATGCAGCGCCGGAAAGTAAGAAGCCAGGCCAAGAAAGCTGCGAAGTTCTTTGGAGCGTTGGGGCCTCGGAAAGCGGAGGACGGGGTAATCTTTTGGGGTCAGGCCGAATGCCGTCTTTGCTTACGAGGTGGCCCAGTACTTTAATAGTCTTGCTGTCTTGCTGGCAAAGTGGCACTTTTTGGTTTGGTTGGTATTCAGCTGAAGACCAGCAACAGAGAGACACGTCAGAACTTCATCTAGGCGCTGCAAGTGGAGTTGGAAGGTTGAAGAAAATATGACTATGTCGTCAAGGTAGCACAAACAAGACTTTCCTTAAGGCCCCACAGAACAGTGTCCATCATTCGTTCGAAGGTTGCTGGTGCATTGCAGAGGCCAAAAGGCATGACGTTAAATTCGTACAGTCCATCAGGTGTTGCAAAGGCAGTTTTTTTCCTGTCGGCCTCATGCATCGGAATTTGCCAATACCTGAGCGTAAGTCAAGACTGGAAAAGTATTCCGTGCCCTGCAATGAATCTAAGGCGTCGTCAATGCGAGGCAAAGGATATACGTCTTTTCGGGTTATTTGTTCAAGGCACGGTAATCAACACAAAATCGCTCTGAGCCATCTTTCTTGCGCACCAAAACGACGAGTGACGACCAAGGGCTGGCGGATGATATTTTCCTCGAGCATGTCGGCAACGTGCTTGTCGATTATCTAGCGTTCGGCGGAAGAAACGCGATATGGTCGACGGCGGAGAATAGAACTTCCATCAACGTGTATGCGATGAGTTGCCGCTGAAGTCTGTCCCAAGAGAGGTGAGTGTACGTCGAAGGAAGATTTATGTTTCGAGAACAAGGCCAGTAGTTGATGTGCTTGCTGCGGAGTCAGATCCGTACTGATGGCGTTGGCGAGAGCAGTAGTAGCAGGAGCAGCAGCTGCAGGTGGGCGTGGTTCTGCAGTACCAGTACTCGAAGCCATCACTGAGACAGGCTGTGTGTCCACACCGCAAACCACGACAGCCCTTTGGGAAGCAAAATCGGTCATTTGTGACGTTGAGTACTGTGAGAAGGGCCGTGACGTTGATGATCGAACGAGACTCGACGCTAGTGCAATCCTTTGGAGAGGAAACTAGAATTGGGGCAACTAGAACATCGCCATTGTCAATTACGTCGGAAGCAATCACAAGACGTTGCTCGTGGCAGGTGGCACACACAATCGGCTACGGTTCGCAGACGGTGGCGGGACTGAGGCGCCGTGTCGGTGTCATCGGTCTCGCGCATGTGGACAAGGCGTGTCGGCAAGAGATGAAAGCGGCAGCGGCAGGAAAGTCAATCAAGGGATGAGCAGATAAGCGCAGGAAGTCAGCACTGCGAACGGAATATGGTGGCGAATCCATCAATGAAAACTCTAACAGTACACTATGCCGATGGCCATATCGTAAGGTTATTCGCGCTACGTAAGGGAGTGCATGGTAAGGTGTAGTGACCTTGCCTAGACGAGAGCACACATCGGCATGAATAATAGAAATAGCGGCTCCGTATCAACTAATGCTCGAACAGGCACACCTTCAGCATACACTAATATCAAATTGGCCGGGCTCTCAGGATGTGTTTGTCCGAGCGATGCAGCTTTCCCTCCAAAAACTGCACCATCTAGTTTTCCGAGTGGTAGTCGGTATGGGTGACTGGCTGGAGTGGCGATGTTGAGCGTCGGAGAGGGGAAGGAGAGCAGCGGCGTCCTGGACGATAGTTTTGAGGAGCGTCGGGTGGAGGGGTGGGGGAAGGAACGTGTTGAAGGGCGGCGCTGGTATTGGCTCGGAAAGGACACCAGATCCCTCTCGTAAGCATCGTAGCCGCGGCGTTCGTCCTGCTGGCGCCTTCGAAAACCGCGAGATGTGGCCTGGAATGCCACAATATAACAGATTGGGCGGGAGGAGCGCCAGGGGGCGTAAAATGCAGGTACAGGTGCACGGAGTGAAAGGCTGCGACGTCGTTCTGAGGAACCGGAAGGGCACGCTGAGCGACGGAAGGCTGCATGGCAGCAACTTGGCGTACGTGAGTGGCGGATTTGGTGGCGTCGGAGGGTCAGGACGTACAGCGGAAACCAAGGAAGACAGCTCGTCTTTGATGATGTCTCGTAGCCCAGTGGACGTAGAGTGAGCTGGAGGAACAGCAGAGCACGCGGGCTTGTGCTTGAAGCTCTTCGCGGATCAGAGCCCGAATCAACGTGCGCTAATCGGCATCCGAAGAAGGTCACGTGTCACAGACGTCTGGCTGTAACCGGATGCTTGTAGTGTATCCAGATCCTGGCAGATCGCGATGACATCGTCTACGGTGGTAGGGTTTTTAACTGCCAGGCGTTAAACGCAACGTGTCCAATGCCTTTTAAGATGTGTCGAACGCGATCGGTCTCGCTCATTGCCGCGTCGACGCGGCGGCAAAGGAAAGACGTCATCAATGTACGAAGTGTACGTCTCCCCTGGTTGTTGCATGCGCGCATCGAGCTGCCGCTTTGAAACTTCAGAACGGATGGTTGGTGTTCCGAAAATATTCCGGACTTGGTGCTGGAAGGTGGTCCAGTCGGGCAAGGCGCTCTCATGGTTAAAGAACCACGTCTTCGCGACATGCGACAGGTAGAAGGCGACGTGGCGAAGTTTTTGGGGTCGTCCCAGTGAATATACTCACTCACTCGGTCATAGTTCTTCATCCAGTCCTCGACGTCGCGCGGGAGGCCAGAGAATATAGTGGGGTCACGCTGCGGTGCGGTAACGGTCCATACGGAGGCGGCTGGTTTGGGGGCAGCGGGCGTGATGCCGGAGGCTCCGGGTTGCGGTACTTGGGTCATGGCAGTGGACAGGCGGAGCAAACGGCGACCCGAACGAAGATCCAGTGGAACTCGACGTCGTAGAAGTCGAGGGGATCGAAAGCAATCTCCACCACTTTGTAAGGCAGCAGCACAGCTGTTGTCTCGTCGCCTTTATCCGCTGAGCCACGCGCTGAACGAAGACGACGACGCGCACCGTGATTATGATTATGCACAGGTGAAGAAGATGACGGATGAATATTTTGCTCGCAATATATATATATATATATATATATATATAATAATCATAAAAAGCCCACAAACAATGACACCAAGAACGTAGGGGAATTACTTGTACTTACTAATTGAATTAAAGGATGATAATTGATGGAAATGAAAACGGATGAAAAAAACTGTCCGCAGGTGGGGAACGAACCCACGTCTTCGCATTAGGCGTGCGATGCTCTCACCATTGAGCTACCGCGGAGCCGTTTTCCCATCCGCTTTCTGGGGTATTTATGTTTTACAACTAGAACCGACCCTGGGAGTGTTAGCCCTTTCTTCTCGTTCATTACATAACGAGGGCTTGAATCCGGCAACAATGATACCTTCAGGTAGCATATGTGGGTATTGAATACTTGCCGTCAGCCAAAAAGATCACGTGCTCGTGACGCTGCGGCAGAAAGGATTACAGGCAACGACATTATATTCACGCTGTTTTTCTAGCGTTTACTTTCCGAGGTCTACCAATGGTAGCCTGGAATGAACTGAATGAGTTGCTAGACCGTGCTGACGTCGCTCCGTGATTTTTATGCTGCTGGGAACTTTTCCACTCGGAGTAGCTTACGCAACCGTAATCCTTACCGCGAAACACACGCGCGAGAAGGAACGTGCTTCGAATTTTCGCATACGCCCGGCGTCGACAGCGAGCTGCTGCTGGTAATGCTCTCCGCACAGCATTCTGCTGAGCCCGATGATGCCTGTTTGTAGCCGCACACGAGCGAGAGGGCAGCTAAGGCCACTGGACTCCTGGACTGAGGGGACCACCCATTGCAGAGCGGAGGAGCTACCTACGCTCGCGTGCTATTTTGATCAAAGTTTATTCTCTATCTCTCTCTTCTTGTCGCACACGTAGCTATACGATTCGCTTCTTCAGCAGCGGTTCGTACCTTGCGAGGAGGCGCCATAACGTGTACCGAAGAGGCACGGCCGCTGGAAGAGGTATCCAGAAACGTGGCGCACATCTCACATCGGAATCGCGTTCATTGCATGCCTCGTCTAAATCGCACCTCAGCGTCTGTGCCTGCGCACGCTGCGTTTGCAGGCACCTTCACTAGATAGCGCCACCAAACTGGCGGAGGGTCGGGTCGTCCGACGGCGGCGGCGACATCGCGTAGCGGAACGGCTATTGGAATGAGCCCATAACAGCGTACGCTGTAAAACAAAATGCAGCAGCAGCAGCAACGATGCAACGCGCAGTGGTGCTGCTGACGCCATCCGCGCTTCTCCGTTTCCCCTTTAGCGCCGAACCGCTCGCGGTTGCGGTCACAGCAGCAGGCACCTCTGGCGGCAGCTCGGCCGAGCTCCCACCAGCTGCGAGCTCCAGCGCATGCGCCGTGACGTCATCCCGGCGTGTCGTTTGCTGCGCGCCGCCCGTACACTGTGCATGTCTTTCGCCCCACTTCCCCTACGTGTGCTCGGACTGCAAGTGCTTCGCGAGGCGTTCCCCGATGCCACGAACCACGAGGAAATGCTTATACATTTCGTATATCTTAGCGCCACTTCGTATAGCCAGGACCAGCTAGGAACTGATCAGCCCCGCTGTCTCTTTAGCCTTACGCCACTAGTGCAAACTAACCCGAATTTTTTTAGCCTGGCGTTTTTTGCTTACGCCAACGACACGAAAGAGTCCTGGGCTGGTAGAAGTATGCAGCTTCGCTGTAAAATTCACCGTCAGTTACGATACTCCCTATTGCGAATTTTGAGCGCAGCTGTTTATGTGTTTTTTAAAATGGTGTCGGTGGACGCGCCCACCGCATACGCGCTCACCGCTTGGGAGCACGTCTGGTAGGGCACTCTGCGTTCCTCCTCCGCATTCCTGCTCGCGCTCTCTACGCTGTCACCGTCTTTCATCTTTGGCTGCTGTACTAAAGTTATTAATCCACCTACATATCTATGCACAGCCGCACAACGCCTTACCATTGAGAGAAGGCAGCCGGCACGAAATGTAATGCCGCAGAATTGCCTCCTTAGCAAGATTCCACTTATTTAGCATTTTATTTTATGCCATTGTTAAAGTGCAGCTTTTTGGAATGTGGTTCTGCTTCAAGTCGTACTGGCTAGAGATATGGGCGAACGACAGAGGGTTGCTATTTGCTGCTAGCAAAACCATTGAGTGGGCACGGCGCATCGACCAAGAGCATGTTGGTTAACAGGCCGTTCTTCTGCCTTGTGCAGGTTGTATTGATCAATCTCCGCAGAACTTCAAGCATCATCGATGCGTATGCTGTCGACACGTGCCTTTGGCAACCGTTGTCGCTTATGATGCTCTGTCACCTGCGCGGCAACTTCACGTCAGGAGCGCCGCCCTTCAGCCACCACGTGACCTCTGCAGACCAGGCTATAAAAGACGTCCCGCAGCGGTTCCGCTTCTGTGGGCCCGGCGCATCGACCAACAGCATGTTGGTTAACAGGCCGTTCTTCTGCCTTGTGCAGGTTGGATTGATCAATCTCCGCGGAACTTCAAGCATCATCCATGCGTATGCTGTCGACACGTGCCTTTGGCAACCGTTATCGCTTATGATGCTCCGTCACCTGCGCGGCAACTTCACGTCAGGAGCGCCGCCCTTCAGCTACCACGTGACCTCTGCAGACCAGGCTATAAAAGACGTCCCGCAGCGGTTCCGCTTCAGTGGGCACGGGGCATCGACCAAGAGCATGTTGGTTAACAGGCCGTTCTTCTGCCTTGTGCAGGTTGGTGGCTATTGTTCTACTATCAAGAGTGATTGTCTATGCCTTTTGGTTCTGCCGTGCTCACGGAAGTGCTTGGAAATTGCCTCTGATGTACATTGCATGTGCAAATTGCTGCTCTGTGGCGATATCGAATTCAATCCTGGCCCTGACAAAGCTACTCGTGAATTGCTGGAGCAGCTGGTGGAAGGTCAGAATACATTAAGTTCTGAAATAAAAGCGCTTAGGGAGCAACAGACGAGTGTCGAAAGGACAATAAAGGATTTGTGCTCTAGATTTTCGGAATTGGAAAAACAAATTACACGAATAGACACCCTGGAGCAGACAGTTAGTTCCCTTCAGAATAAGATTACTGACTTAGAAGATAAAAGTAGGCGATCAAATCTGCTTGTGTTCGGAATAGAAGAGGAACCCGATGAAAATGAGGATATTCTTTAAAAAAGTTCTTGACGATATTTTCTCCAAAAAACTTGGTGTTCCCTGCTTCTCTGTAGGACGAATTCACAGGCTTGGCGAACCAGGAAGAACAAGACCAGTCATTATCTTTTTCCAGGATTATAATGAAAAACAAAGTCTTGAAGAATGCTTATAAAATTAAAGGCAAAGACATATCCCTTCAAAGTGACTACTCTCGCCCAACACACTTAGAAAACGCAAGCTATTGTGGGAAAGTGCTAGGAAAGAAAAAAAAAGGAAGGCAAGAAAGTATTTTATTAAACGATAAACTGCTTGTGAATGGAACACTATATGCATGGGATGATGTCAAGAATAGACGAGTGAAGCTACCAAGCCGCCAGAGTGGTTCTCAAGCACCTTGACTTGCGACTCCCAATGACCAAACCATTAGGTTATTAAACATCAATGCACGTAGTGTCCTAAACAAAACTGAAAATCTAGAGGCTATATTGCTTGAATATGATCCTCACATAGTTGTAATTACAGAGACTTGGCTACGTGAAGAGGTTGATGACGCAGACGTCTTTCCTCCCAACTATCAGGTATTTCGCTGTGACCGATGTTCTCGAGGGGGAGGGGTTGCGGTCCTTGTAAAACATGGCTGTGATGCTACCGGCATGCAAGCAATCGCCGGACACGAAGCTATTTTTTTAAAAGCATCATGTTTCGGTTATTCCTAATTTTCGCAGCTTACAGGCCTCCAGATTCACCAATAATATTCCTAAATGATCTTGCTGTTCATATGTCTACATTTAGGAGCGAAAAAATTATTCTGGCGGGCGACTTCAACTTGCCAGGAATTGACCGGGAACGCCCATCTCCAGTTTCCGGCCTTGGTTTGCATGCTAATAAATTATGCGATATAATGCTCTGTCACGACCTTCAACAAGTTGTCTGTAAACCAACACGTGTGCAAGGTGATTCTATTCAGTGCTTGACCTTGTATTCTTGAGTCGTTCCATTGAAAATTTATCAGTATCAGTTGAACGTGGTTTGTCAGATCACAGCATGGTCTACGTTTTGTTTCCTATGCGTGATATGAACAAAGAGCCCACCACTAAAACAGTTTCATTCAAAGACTTTTCACATGCAAATGATGAAAGTGTATTAGATTACTGCAGTACTGCCTTGACAGTTTTGATGGTTCTGACGTTGTTAACTGTGGGAAAAATTCAAGAACATTTGCTTCCATTGCATAGAAAACTTCGTCCCGACAAAAATAAAGAGAACATGTAAAAAATCCTTGAATTAATCGAGAAATCATACATCTCACTAGAAAAATTAAACGGATGAAACGTCGTAGAACCGATCGATGCATAATTCAAACCCACAAATTGAATCTTACTGAAACCATAAAAACTGCGAAAAGGTACTACTTTGAGCATACACTGCCGGAGTTTATTCAAAACTCCCCCCAAAATTTTGGAATTACTTAGCGGAAAAGAAAAAGCCTATTAACCGAATTATGCACGAAGGCAGATTACTTGTGGACAGACTACCATTGCTGAACAGTTTAATATACATTTTCATAGTGTTTTTACGGTTCCGAATCCATGCAGATTTCGCAGTGATGCATTTCGTTTTCCTGACCCAGGGATTGTGTCACTGCCCGGATTAACTTCAATGTTGTTAAATCTTAAAACGAAATCGTCTCCTGGTCCAGATGGAATTCCAAACATCTTTTTGCCGTTATGCAGAAATAATATCAAAATTTCTCGTTATAATTTTTCGCACCTCATTTGCCACAGAAAAGCTGCCTTCTGATTGGAGGACAGCTTGCGTTGTGCCTGTGCCTAAAAGGGTGACAGGACGTTGGTTTCTAATTATCGTCCCATCTCACTCACTACCTCTTGTTGTAAGTTGGCAAGCATATTTTAGCCTCCTATATCACTAAATTTCTTAATGACAATGGTCTACTCACCTGTTTAACACGGATTTAGGAAAGGATTGTCCACTCTGACCCAACTTACTTCTGTTATACACAACTTTGCATCAGTGCTTAACCACTCAGGGCAGGTCGATGCCATTTTCTTAGACTTCCGAAAAGTGTTTCATGTTGTATCCCATGCAAGACTAATATACAAATTTGAACTAATTGGACTTCCTAAATTTGTAGTCACGTGGGTTTCGTCATATCTCACCAGCCGCACTCAGTTCGTTAATATTGATGGTCATCATTCAAATGATTTACCAGTTACTTCAGGTGTCCCTCAAGGAATTGTACTGGGCCCATTGTTATTCCTGATATATATAAATGATATTGTCAGTATTATAACCGAACCGGTTCAGATTAAGCTTTGCTGATGATTGCATACTGTTCAACGAAATTAACTGTCCTCATACCAAGTTCTGCTTAACTCTAGCCTCCAGAAAATTGACACGTGGTGCAGTAATTGGGATATGCAACTTAACGCCGAAAAAAAACTGTTTTTATGAAGATTACTAATAAAAAACTTGTGCATTCCTTTGCGTACACCCTTCCATCGCATCCCCTAATAGAGGTTAATGAATATAAATACCTTGGTGTTACCATAACAAACAGCTTAAGCTGGAACAATCATATTGCGAATGTCTGCTCGTCCTCCTACCGAAAACTTGGGCTTCTCCGCCATATAAACTAAGAAACACTCCTTCCAGGGTAAAACATTTAGCATACTATAGTCTCATCAGACCAAAACTAGAGTATGCTTGTTCAGTTTGGGACGCCTACACAAAACAGAATATTGAGGCACTGGAATCAATCCAACGGAAAGCCGTACGCTTCATTTTTTCCAAATACCGTACTACCGACTCTCCCTCCGCTTTAATGAAAGAACATGCATTCCACCACTTCAAGCACGAAGGAAAATCCAAAGACTAAAATTTCTATTTTTTACTAAAGAACAATAAACTTTCTACGAGTCCTTATCCGTATCTTGTGCCCCTCACTACTCGTCATACAAGGTATAATCATGATCAGTCCCTAACTCCATACCACGCCAGAATAAACGCCTTTAAGTATTCTTTCTATCCACGCACAATTGAAGAATGGAACAGGCTGCCTTCTGATGCGATTACGTCCATCGACTCTATTGACAAATTGATTGTTTCTTATCCATAGTCATGTTTGCATTTGTACAAGTTTTCTCCTGTTACTGCTCTAACATGCCCCACTGTAAATAAGTGCTCATGTTTTTTTGTTCTGTTTTTTGCTGTCATTGCGATGCAATTCTCATTGTGCAGTATTGTATTCTTATGCCCCTCCTGCTTGGGCCCACTAAAGGGCCTGCTGTATTTGGTAAATAAAAATGAAAAATAAAAATGTATCCTAGGGATTCCTAAGGTACAGTGTATTCCTTGAACGGCTCCACCCAGTCTCTGATTTCGTTACCAATGAGTGCTGAATAAATAATGTTACTCCACTATTTGTTTTGCTGATGCCCGTATTGCAAAAGCGAGCGTCTTCCAGTATCTCCCAGTTTGAAACCAGCGCGTTCTAATGCGACAGCGTTAACCCTTTAGTGCCCACTGTTGCCCAGGAACAATAGCCTAAAAACTATTGGTTGTTCTGAACGCATCCTGCGGAACGATACCGCTGGCGCCATCTGTAGAATGTACCAAGGCTAGTGAGCATCTTGAGCTTGAAGTAAATACGTAGAGATGGCAGCACCGCCCTTTGTTGTTGTTTTTCTTGACTGTTCTGAGAGGTGCTAGCGCAAGGACCGCACACATGAGTAAATTTGTTCAGCTACGGCGGTATAGGACACTACTATGGCAACTGTCAGACTTAGGCTCATAAGGCCTTGTACGACATTTATGAGGAGGCTAGACGGTGTGGCCGTAATTTGTACAATCTTTTACTCGCCAAAAGTGGTGTTTCCCAGGAGCAACAACGGGTACATACAGAGGCCTGATCACATGTAGGGTGGTATCGTTTGTGGCAATTTTTTGCTGTGCTGTAGGTAAAGCAAAGCAATAGCTAGAGTGTTCATTCTGTCGAGAATAAGCGTTCCTCATATATGGTCATATTTTTTGTCTTTCATATATACATGGTGATGTCAAAAGAAAAAAGTGGCTGACTGATGCAGAAATTCAGAAACTTATCTTTCTTCCGGACGGTGAATTGTCTGACGCTGACTTCGAGAGCGACATAATTGCTATCGCAATAAATATAGGTCAGCGGAGGAGTAGGGTGTGAGAGTAGTTCGCGTTAGCGTTGGTTGTATATACGGAGCCTTGGGGCGTATTCTGTAGGAGGCCACCTAGCGGATTTTCCATTTCGGCTGTCGCGATTGACTGCAGCTTCACGAGCGCGAAGGAGACTGGCTGGCTCCTTCTCACTCGTGCGGCTGGAGCCAATCGCGATAGCCAAAGTGGGCAGTCCACTAGGTGGACTCTTACAAAACACCCTGCTGGTCAAGATCTCTTGCTTGGGAACGTCGTACAAAAGCGTACAAAAGCTTGAGGAACGCGCTAGGAAATGCCGTCGCCTGGTGACGCCGAGCCACTTCTTTCAGAGCCGGGCATTGTTTAGCCATCGTGTAAGCGTTAAAAAATACCCCATTGTGCTACTCGGAGCCGGCACCGAAGCCTCGTTCCCGAGTACGTAGCGAAGGGGTCGGTTTACCATTTTGTATCCAAATTCAACATGGCCAAATCCCTAATATGGCTATACTCGAACATAGCAAATACCACCTAAGAGCCAGCTTCGGTGAACTTCCCTCTCACAGGGTGGAAGGGCTCTGACTTCTTTTATATGTAATGATCGTTTGGCGAGTACCCCTGCAAAATATTTCCTTAACACGACAATTGCCACATCCTATACCTGGAAATTAAATGCATAATTGGCGAAGTTAAGAGATGTACTCTTGCAAATAGTGTAAATGCAGATGACGGGTAGCTTTAGAATCAATGAGCAAGGAATGGAAAATGAAAACATAAAAAAAGAAATACAGGTAACAATTCTCATGTCCATTTGAAAGGGTATTTTCCTTGAAAGATTAATTTCCCGCATTACGGGTTTGCATGCACATAGGCCTGCTTTAGGATTTCCGAGTATAAAAAATAATAAACTAGCTGACTGGTAGATGTAATAGTGTAATAGTAGAGGTCTTGTATCCTTAAAAAATTAAAAGATGGTTACGTTGCCGTCACCGCGTCAAGGTCGTACAAAAACAAACAAGGAAAATAAAGACAAATGCTTTGGTGTGGCAAAAAACTAAAGTGGTTGTGATGGCGTTTCGGCTGAGTTGGCACGATATAGCTGCAAAATAAATGCATAATTGGTCAAGTGAACACATGTAATTGTTATAATAGTGTAACAGTAGATGACTGGTAGCGATGGCTATACATGCATAAGCTAGCTAAATGAATGAATGATGGGATTTTACGTGCCAAAACCACGATCTGATATGAGGCACGCCGTAGTTTGGGACTACGGAAAATTTCAACCATGGGGTTCTTTAACGTGCAGCTAAATCTAAGTACACGGGTGTTTTCGCATTTCGCCCCCATCGAAATGCGGCCGCCTTGGCCGGGATTCGATCCCGCGACCTCGTGCTTAGCTGCCCAATACCATAGCCAAGCTAGCTGATAAGTAAGCAAAAGCAAAAAGCGAAGTAGCAGCCGAGCGAAAGAATTCAAACGCATTAGTAGGCAGTACTCAGAATTTCTGCAGATTATTTCTCTTTCGAGGTATCGGTAACCAAGTCATGTGCCGAACAAAATAATGGCTGCTGCCTATGGGCAGTATAGACCTGTCTCACAAGCATTCATGGTTTACAATAACAAAGATAACTTCAAAACTATACGCGATCAGAGAATTCGTCAATGCTATGGTAATCGGTCCTGAGCTGTATATTAATTACTTTATCCTTCTATGTTGAAACGTCGAATAGCACTGATAAGTATTCACATTCACTGCACGATAATATTACCTGAATAGATATGTTATAGCAATGGCACATAATATACGTGTTTTAATATTGTTTAGTGGCGGCGACAACAGCGCTTCGGAGACGGCTTTACCTAAGATGGGTGGAATTACGAAGTCGTTGCAAAAAGTGGGTGAGTATATTACTGCCTTGCTAAAAGATGAAAGAATATGCATTGGATTCAGCTAGGAAGTAGGATTGGCCGAATATTCGAAGTTTCGAGTACAATCGAGCAGTGCGCACGGATCGTGGTATTCTAAAATAAACACTCGGCATTTTCGAATATTGAAAACTGACCAAATATCTGATTTTCAAACAACCGACTGTTACAGCCTGGTTACTTTTCTCCTTTGCCAAACGATGTATCGAGGTTATCAGTAGTGAAAGAACGGCATAAGTTTTCGATGCAGTACAGCAGCAAGAGAATTATTGAAGCATTGTTACGCTTTCCCTGCGGAAGCCTGCATGACAACCGGAGATTTTGCTTGTAGTCTGTCATTAGGGATTTGTCAGTCTAGTCATGTGGCAAGTATATCGCTTAAGCTACAACGAGTGATGCACAGTCTGTTTCACACTTAGGGGAAAACTCGGAGCGCCTTGAAATGCGCTCCGAGTTTTCCCTAAGTGTGAAACAGACTGTACATGCGTCTTTACATGCGTGTAGGGCACACGTTTACTTGAGCTGTTCCTTTTTTTTCCGGCGATCCTGATAGCTTTCCGGTAAAACATGCCTAGCATTCTTGAAAAGCTAGCCGTACAGCAGCCATCATTCATTATGGGAAAGCTTAATTTAACCAATCTCTAAAAAACTGTTGACAGGCTTTTACTATAGAGTTTTTAAATAAAACTAGTTACCTTGTGTTACCTTTATTTCTGTTAATTAGCTATCGTTTTGAACCAGTCAGTATTCGATATTCGATGCATATTCAAGAAAGTTGATATTGTTACAAGCGTGAAAGTATTGTACTATTTGGGTATGTACCATAAGCTGTAGTGGGACACGGATAATAGGGCGTGGAAGAAAAGAACGTCTGCCTAGCGATCACAGAACCTAGGCTGTGGGTACGAGCCATGTTTTGAGGCAACAACAACAACAACAACCTAGGCTAGCGCTTAAGACCGCCCGTAACAGAGTGGTGGAGGTGCTGGGTACACGACGTCGCGTACTACGGACTCGCAACCGCTTGAACTTCGCCGGAGCCGCTGTCTTACCGGTCTCTCGTGACAACAGTCATCACGCCACAGAACGGAGGACCAGACCAGCGCTAGTTGCAACCGCGCAAAGGTCAACGCCAGCTGCACCCACAACATTACATGGAACCAGGCTCGTTCGCAGGAAGAGCGGGAGAAGACGTGGACGAATGGCTTACGCATACAATCGGGTGAGCGATATAACAACTTCAACTCGGTCACCAAGCTTGACAACGTCGTTTATTTATGAGAGAAACCGCAATGATGTGGTCGAGAATCACAAGAGTCTTTAACAACATGGGAACGGTTTGTTGAGGAATAGGGAAATGTTTGGAGACTCTGATGAAAAAAAGAAACGTGCGGAGCGAACACTTTCCCAAAGTGTTCAAACTCTGGGAGAGACATGCACTACTTATATAGAAGAGGTGCTCAGCTGTGCAAGATCGTAAACCCACGGACGTCTGAAGAAGACCGAGTCGGACATCTTTTGAAAGCTATCATAGAAGACGTCTACAATCTCCTGATATGTAAATAAGACCTCACCTCCGTCTCAGATGTCTTGCGTGGCTGCCGCACATTTGACTCGTTGAGGACACGTCGTATTGCACCCAAATTTGGACGACTTGCAAATTGACTATTGTCGCCAACGTCGATACGAGCCCATCCACCGACCTTGCCTCTGCTATCCGGGAAATAGTACGCGAAGAACTGCGGCGACATATGAATTAGTGTACAACACAGTTCAACCGCCGGCTACGTACCCAGTATCTCACTCAGCGCCGGCAGCACCATGCGCTACTTTTCCAACTGTCTGTGTGTGTCACGGACGTCAATGTCGCTGGAACTACGTGACGACATCCGGAGACGTGTATGTCAGAACAGCGGTATGGGCAGCGCTTTCACCCCAGTCGTGGTGCACAAGGGCGGACGGCTCCTGTTCAGGGTACTGAGATGATGCACCCAGTTCGACGACCTCTGCCGGCTGAGTGCTTTGACAACACTTCGCCGATCGTCTTCCTTCCGCTACAACTGTGGTGTCGAGGGCCACACTGCCAGGTACTGCAACGTTGCCCACCACCCTCGCCAGCCGCCGAGGTACGACCGATCAACAATACCTGGCCAGCAAAGCGTTGGCCGTGTGTACACCTATCCAAGCGGTAGGTCCAACGAGACCCCGGGAACACTGACAAACTGTTCCCCTGCCTCCGATCGGAGCTTCATACCACCGCCTGCTCCTCGAGTACGCCGGTAACGGTCTCCCCGGCGCCCCTACCCGTCGCCTTCGCCCAAAACTAGTCAGCGCGGCCGTTGGAGGGGAGGCCGCTGGACCGTCTTCGATTTTGACAGAAATACCTCCGGCAATTTGCATGTTTAAAAATAAGGTGTGTGTGCGTGTAGACGGCGTCTCAACAATGGCCTTAGTCGGCACAGGAGTGACCATTTCAGTAATGAGTCTCGCATTCAAACGCCTGCTAGGACGAAAAGTGCCGATATGTTCGTAGAGTGAGTGGAGAACTATTATACCGTGTAGGTGTGTGCAGTGTTGAAGTTAGCTTGGGTAGTAAAGCATTTAACCGCGGAGTTCGTAGTTTTATCTCGTGCTACGTATGAAGTAATTCTGGGCCTTGATTTTCTGAAGCTGTATGGTGCCAATGTTGATTGCCGCAGGGGTGAAATAACTGTAGATTCGAACGTTCCGGCCATATATTAGTGGATCACCCGCCGTGTTACGAAAGTGCTCTTTGTGTGTCCGCAGATAACGACGTACCGCCATTGTCTGCAAAAAGTGTCCCAGTCGCCCGTGGTCCTGCAACCGACAGAACATTTCACGCTACCGTAGAGCCCGTTCCCCTTAGTTGCGTTACGAAGAATGTTGTAGTCCCTACTGCACGCTGTCGGTTATTGACGGTCATACTGTCTTATGGACGATAAATCGCTCCAATGAACCCACAATACTAACGGAGGGTCTGAAACTTGCGGCTATTTGTGAACATCAAGTTTTGGCACTCACCATTCTTGCAGAAAGCCCAGATGCCACGGATGAGTCCCATTCAGAAGCATGCGCGACCGACACTTCCATAATGGCTATGATAAACAAATGGCTCAGTACTAACCAACGTCAGGAGTTCACAAATATGCTACGAAAGCACTTCGTGGTGTTAGACGTTTCCCAGCAAGAGGCTCCACCATCCTTTCCCCCTTATCGTTTACAGGCATCGCGTAGACACAGGATCTCAGTAGCCTCTGCTACAAATGCCACACCGGGTGTCCCCTTCGAAGCGCAGGGTGATCAATGACCAAGTCCGTGACATGCTAAAGAAAAACCTTATCCAAGGTCGAGTAGTCCGCGGGCAGCCCCAGAAATTCTAGTCAGAAAGAAAGAAGGCACATGGCGATTTTGCGTGATTACCGCCGCCTCAACGCCGTTACCAAGAAAGACGCATAGCCTTTGTCCCGGATTGATGATGCTATAGATTGCCTTTCTTCAGCCTCATACTTTTCTAGTGTAGACTTGCGGTCCGGATACTGGCAGATTCCGATGCACAAGGCAGACAAAGAAAAAGTGGCATTCGTTACACCAGACGGACTTTTCGAATTTAATGTGATGCCACTCGGGCTGTGTAAGGCGCCTGCAACTTTTGAGAGATTGATGGACAACATTCTGCGTGGTTTGAAGTGGGAAGACTGCATGTGTTATTTGGATGATGTGATTTCCGGACGCACGTTTTGTGAACAACAACGCACGCCTCAATCGTGTGCTAGAGTGTCTAGGCAAAGCACGCTGGGTATTAAACTCCAGAAATGTCGCTTTGGCGAAAGCCAAACACTGGTTCTAGGTCACCTAGTGGACAAAGAAGGCATAAGACCTGATTCAGCAAAAAGCGGCTGCGCGTCGAAGCCTTTCAGCAGCCTCGCTCAATACAAGAGCTACGAAGCCTCTTGGGCCTTTGCTCATACTTCCGTCGATATATTCCCGGATTTGTTCACATCGCGCATTCACTGACGTGTCTGCTTGAGAAAGGCGTTCAATTTGACTGGACCCCAGAATGTGCGTCTGCTTTTCGTGACGTCCGTGTGTAGTTCCAGTTTGACGTCCCATTCCCTCTGAAACACTTCGACCCTGCGGCTCCCACAGAACTACACACGGAAGCTAGCGGTATTGGCACCGGCGCTGTTCTTATTCAACACTTGGACACCAAGACACGTCGTAGAGTACGCGAGTCGCTCTCTAAGCAAGCCCGACCGCAATTACACCGTAACGGAACAGGAATGTCTCGCAGTGGTTTTCGCAGTACCGCGCTTTCGGTGATACCTGTACGGAAGCCCTTTCACCATCATCACAGACCATCACTCTTTGTGCTGGCTCTTCAATCTGCGTGATCCATCTGGTAGGCTTGCACGTTGGACACTCCGTCTACAGGAGTACGACTTCGCCGTTTCCTGTAAAATCGGTCGACGGCACGCCGACGCAGACTGCCTTTCGCGGCTACTTCTTGCAACGACTGACTGTGACGCGGACAACTTCGACCGCTACATCGTATCCTTGGAGCGAGCAGTTTCCTAATATAAATACCTTTAAGAATGAGCTTCAAAACGACGACATTTTAAAGCAACTGCTGGCTACCAAGAAGAAAGCCATAGCCAATCGTTTTTGCAGACGTGATGGGCTTTTATATAAGAAGAACTATTCTACTACATGCTCACGATATCTCCTCGTAGTCCCGAAAGTCTACGCACTTCCATCTTGCGGGCTAGGCATGATGAACAGACCTCCGGTCGTTTGGGAGCAACTAGAACGCTTTACCGTCTCTAAGAAAGATTTTACTGTCCTAATATCCATCAGACGATGCGGCAGTACATGTTTAGCTGCAACGAATGTCAACGTCGCAAGCGTCCCACAAGTAGTCCTCCTGGTAGACTACACCCTGGGCCACCCCCAAGGACTCCATTCGAGCAAGTCGGCGTCGACCTTCTCGGTCCGTTTCCACGGTCCTCTAACGAATATCTTTGGATCGTTGTGTGCCCTAACCACCTGAAACGCTACTGTGAAACGGCTGCAATACCATCGGCTACTGTAGCCGACGTGTGCCTTTTCTTGCTACGATTTTTCATTCTGCGACCCGAGCCTCCTAAAGTGGTTATTAGCGATCGTGGGCGACAGTTAACTGCAGATGTGGTGGAAGACATGCTTCGTCTATGTTGTTCAAGTTTTCTACCATCCACAAACAAACGGCCTTGCGGAACGCACCAGCAGAACTCTCACGAACATGTTGTCCATGTACGTCTCAACAGATCACAATAATTGGGACATGTTCTACCTTCATTTACTTATGCATTTAACACCACCCAGCACGAAACTACCTAGCTACAGCCCCTTCTTTCTGCTTTCGCCCGGCCGCCACGTTATACCCTTGATACGATCTTCCCGTCTATGAACCATGATGATGCCTGCATACATGAGACCATCTGTCGTGCAGAAGAAGCCCGACGCCTTATTTGCGCCCTCTTGCTTCACAAGATGGCGCAAAGGCACGTTATGACCGCCGACACGTCACATATGATCCAGGTGACTTAGTGTGGCTATGGACGCCAGCAAGAAAACGTGGGTTGTGAGAAAAACTACTGGCACACTATGTTGGACTTTAGTGTTGTTCTAGACCATATATGCGAATTGAATTACTGTATAGCGCGCCTCCATTCAAATGGTCGACGCTCTTCAAGGACTGAAGTGACTCATGTTGCCCGCCTGAAGCCCTTTACCTATCGAGATACTGTTTGACTTGCCCGGTGAGCATCGTCTGCAGTGGGGGCATGTGTTACAAGCGTGAAAGTCTATTACTATTTGGGTATGTGCCTTAAGCTGTAGTGCGACACGCGATAAGAGGGCGTGGAAGAAAAGGACCTTTGCCTAGCGATCACGGAATCTAGGCTGGCGCTCAATACTAGTCGGCTACGTCGTGTCCCAATAAACCCTCTCTAACAGAATAACCCGTAACAATATTATCCCACCTCTACTTGAAGGAATCGTTGCCGCAGCGCAGGCCCTTGCCCAAAAAGAAGCGATATTTTTTATGCAGTTTTATTTTCATCCAAATCTTGTATATGCGTTTCGATTCTTTCATTGTGAGCAGCTCTACGCAGTTGCTTTGCGAATATTGCTATCAATATTAACAATACGTTTAGTAAATTATCATTCCTCAAGTTGTCTTCACGTGAGTCTACTTAAGAAGTGAGTACATTTGAAATCCAAGCAAGATTAGTAGTAGTAGCAGCAGCAAAAGTAGTAGCAACAGCAGTAGTAGCAAAAGCATAAGTTAATATTTAGTTCTAGTGGTAGAACAATTGTGCTGTATCTGTGCGATGTACAGAATCCTTTTGCAGGGAGAATTAGTGTCAAGTACATATAACGTGGAAATGCGGAAACCTGTAGTGCTGCATTGACTACACCGTTGCCTCAGAAACTCTCTGTGAACGACTACACCAAATGACAATAGACAGGGAAACAATAGTCTGGGCAGCGATCATAAATTTTTAACCTTAAAATTTGGTTGATAGATTAACGCAAGACATGGGCCAAGAGCCGTACAATGCTTAAAATTAACTTAAAATCAAATAGCGTATACCGCAAAAAGTATAAAGAATAAAATAGACGCACTTCCTACACCAGTCTGAGAATAACTTGTAGACGTCATGGAGCAAATGATAAGACAAACACGGGTAACAAATTGTTGGAGTGGAAAGAAAATAATTTAAGTGCAACACCAAGGGGGAAAAAAAAGCTATAGAAGAACTACGCAGGAGACTAGGGGCGCTATAACGTAAAATGATTCCAAACTGTTTTGATTCCAAGTTGACGATCGACACTCGCTGATTGGCTCATATGTCTGAGGTCGCGCCCACTTTGCCTCTCCGTCAAGCGACGTCATGAAACCGCAAAAACCGACACGTCATAGTGAAGTTTACGCACTACTTATGCTAAATTATGCCGATCAAAACAGGAAACGACATGGAATAACCGGCGAGTGCCCCGTTCCGCTTGAATAAAATATGGCGGCGGTTTTTGCTGGTGTTGGCGGCGGCGGCTCGTCAGCTCGGCCGGAGGCGCGAAGGAGGGAGGCCGAGGACGCGATTGACATGCCAGACGACGTGTTTCGGCAGCACTTTTCTCCGAGGAAGGAAACTGTGCTGTGGCTGTGCGACGAAGTGGCGCAGGAGCTCGAAGGCGTGCGATCAACAGCGCTGTCGGTGGAGCGACAAGTGTTGTGCGCGTTGCGTTTCTTCGCGACGGGCAGCTTTCAGGGTCCGTTGGGAGCGAGGAGACGATTGGCGTGACAGAGCCTGCGGTCAGCAAGTGCGTACGACGCGTGGCGGAGGCAATCGTCCACGCCGGGACCCGCAAAATGTGGGTCCACTTCCCGAGGACGTCGGCGGAAAAGGCAGCCGTGAAAGAAGGTTTTCTTCGACGCGCGGCATTCCCGGCGTCATCGGCTGCGTGGATGGCAGCCTCATTGCCATCATCGCACCGAAGGGCGACAACAAGGCGGCATACAAAGTGCTGGGAAAGAGCAAGCTCAACAGCGAACAAACTGAGACCGTACTGCTGGACGTAGAAGCGGTTATCAATTAAATACCCCTATAACCTATACGCATACGGACGCTAGAGAGCCTTCTCACTATGTACTGCTCTTTTGTGGTCGGGAGCTCATTTCTTGCCTCTCCAGAGCGAACCAGCAGTGACGAAGAAGCTCGAAGTGCTCAGGCTACGCGACCTCAGCAAGAAGTTGCGATACCGCCAGAAGCTCGTGGACCAGCTGTGGATCCAATGGAAGAAAAAGTACCTCCTCGAGTTGCGGGCACTTCACATCTACCCATCGCAACCTAGTAGCAGTCTACAAGTAGATGATGCAGTACTCATCGAGGAGCCTAACATGTCTAGAGGTATTTGGCCACTGGGACGAGTCGTGGACGTCTTCCCTGGTCAGATGGAATCATCCGAGCCTGCCGTGTGAAAGCTCAAGATGGCAAGTTTATAGAAGGCCAGTGCAGAAATTGTACAAACTTGAATTGCACAACGCTACTGGGGGGCGGGAGTATGTAGAAAAAGACGAATAAACGCGCGCAGGCGGGCACTGCGAAGGCCATGGGCGAGGGCAGCCACGAGGGTGCAAGGTGGTTGCGATGAGGGCATCACCTCCCGCAAGCCCCTCATCTCCACGCCAGCTGCTGCTGCACCGCGCGGGAGGCCCTCAGCTCCTACCAGCTGATGATGATGATGCAAAAAAAGTGCACTTACTGCAGCTACCGGATACGAAATTACATTTTTCGTTTCACGGTGTTTATAAGGGTTACACTTTCAGCTCGGCTACTCTAGGGCAGTGAGAACGTATGCATATGACGTGAAAAGTTAAAGTGCAAACTGTATATGATCGGTTACCAAAATGCTACCAAGCCACCTTTGTCGCTAAGAAGTCAATGTCGGTGATAGCTGAATTTACCTACAAAAGATGCCATGCTGTGGTGGTACATGCAACCATGGAAAGTTTTTGTAACTTGCGAAGTAACAGAATGAGAAAGCCCCTCACAGAGGGTACATAAGTACACGAACCAATGAACACTTGAGCCCAAGATATCCTGATGCCACTCGTGAATATTAGGTTGTAAGGTAAATTCAACTGCACACTAATCCCTTCTTTAAAAATGGCAACCTGGGTGAGTTGTACCTACCTGCCTGTTTTGATCAAGCAGCATCTGGTGGAAGCAGACGGCCTCCACGTTTGCTGCCTCCGTCAGATGCCCCTGCCTGGCGTATTCAGATGCTGCCCCGCGGGCTGCATCCTCCAGTGGCTGCTGCTGTCGAGGTAGCCTCCGGGGTGATGCTGAGCTGACGGTCCTTAAAAATTAAATGGGCAAAGAGGATAAAAAATTTGTTGTGTCCTTGTATGTTGAACATTCACTGAATCATTATCATACGTGGAAATATAGGAAATATTCCCGGCAACAAACTGTAGGCAATATAAGCCTCACATTTTGATAAATAAATAAAGCGACACCACAGCAATACAAAATGCTGCACAAATATTCATTTCTACACAACTTGAACGCTACAGAAGCTGCATTACAATGGTATGAATAGTCAAACAGAATATGGTTTCGCCTTTCACAGTCACATTATAACAGGGACTTCTGTGTTTCTTTGTAGGTGACTATGGAATAATTTTTTTTTGTTTAAAAGGCCAGAACAGGCAGTACTTTGTTCTGAAGGCTTCGCACTGCGATTACTGTTAAAATGCCTTACGTGCAGTTGCCACTCGTGCCCGGCTCTGTGCCCACAGAAACATGGGGTGGGGCTGCCGGAGAGGCACGTGGCAGCAGTGGCCTCCTCCTCGCTGGGCTTGCCTGCTGCAACAACAAAGCATATAGAACCACTTGTGAGCGTGGCACCGATGAATATGGTTTCAATACTGTTATTATTGCTTCAGTTCCATGAACTGTTTGCTTAGTGTATTCAGATTGTTCATTGTGTACAGAACATGCTTAATGCATCAACTGACATACTCGTCACTACACTATGCTCCACGGAGTAACGAACCATATAATCAATCACAGGACGTTTCTGAACAGCATTGGTTTCTTATGTTATTCTAGTGGGGCCAGAGTTTAATTTCTGCAAAGTATGGACATCATATGCTGCTGCATGTGTTCTTAATTGCAAGAAAACAGACATAAGCACACAGCATTAAAACATTCACCAGCTCTGAACATTGTAACTTCCCCAAACCGGTCCACATAGCAACACAAACGCTATGCACCTCGCCGGATTTAAGCCAGGAGATGATCTGACAAGAGTATGGATGTGCTGTCACAATAATATCGCACCTTGTCAATAAATTCATGATCAAAACGAGGTTGGACAGATGATCTGTTATCCCTATAAGCGGCAGACGCCTCCCAGAGCCTCTTGCGAATATTGCGAACCTGGGGTGATAAGTCTTCAGAAACACGGAAGCCAGTGTTTTTAAGTTTATTGCAATTTTTCCAACACGAGCACCTTATCCTGAAAATCGAGAGCTTCATGATAACGAGACGCGCCCGGCCTCACAATATTATTTCTAAGTCTATGACACCTTTCTATGCGCGGACATGCAACCTTAAGTGTGTCCTGAAACCACTTTGCAACGTTGGTGGAAAGCGCCTGATAATTCTCGTTAGGGCGTTCACTCAGACCATGTAATCATATTGTTTCTACGCGACCCGTTTCCTAAATTGTCATGTCTGCAGAGAGAGTTGAGATAGCGCGTTTTAGTTGCTGAATTTGAGCACGTAGGTGATCATTCGAAATCTGCGCATCACTAGACGTTGAGGGTGATTCCAGATAATGTACACGGGTTTCAAAAGCCTCAAACCTTGCGTTGACAGATACTGAAACATTTTGATTTCAGCAATATCCTGAACCAATTTCTTTTGTCTTCAGAAGTTCAGTAAACATTCCGCAACCGTAGGTTGATTATTAAGGTCCGTCACTGGGGTTGTGAAGCAGGATCGGGCTGAGGAGGGTCGTGGACTGGATTAGATTCCACACCTCCGCTTAGTAAATGTCTGCGGACGAAACTTAGGAGTACAGAATACATGAATATAGGCAAAGCCGTGATAGCGATCATGTGGGCGAGGAAACAGCAGCATACATCAGCCATCAGAACGGATGCACTGAAGACTGGCAAGAAACATACCCGCATGATGAACACAGCGGATTAGCATGGTGCCCAGCCGCTGTTGCCTCTCCCACTGATGAAGGAATCCACGACGACGCTTTTATAGCCGTAAACCATGCAGACGTGGAACTAGGGATGTCGATGATTGGGCCGTGGAGTGTTCGTTAATCTTGTCCAGCGCAATCCGGGATGAGAGCCGAAGAAGCGAGAAGAAACCGTCGCGCTATCCGCAAGGAAGTTAGGGCAGTTCACACGTGCACTGTCCGTCACATCCATGACGCGGCGAGGGAACGATGACCAGGCCCACGCTGCATGACGTCAGGGGCATGCGCGGCAGCATCCCCGAATATGGAGGCAGCAAAGTAGCCGGCGAACTGCGTGATGACAGACAGCGGATTAGCATGGTGCCCACGCCGCTGTTTTCCTCACCCACTCTACAGCCTACGTTCTTACCGTAGCTGTTGCCGAAGCCGCGGTTGTAACAGGCAGGCAATTTTCGGGTCCTCTTTCTTTGTCGGAAAACTTTGCTCTTAGATTCCGAAATTACGGCACCTGAGCAGAGATAACTCGCGGATCGCGACCACTCGCCATAAATACGTGGGTGTCAAGATGACATCCAGCTGTGGGAAAGCCTGATTTTGTGTTTCAAAGCAAACGTTTCCGTTTTGCCGCTCCTACGACTTGGCCGTGCCTCCGAAATGCAGCAGACAACTATACCTCCAAAACTGGCTGCGTAATGACACAGCGCCTCACCATGGTGTCCATCTTATCGGCTTGACCTCGCAACTTGGCTCTTGCACCCGTCGCAGATGACGTCACTTGCTACACACTGCGCGGTACCACGCATGCCCCGACCCTTCCGTACTGCACTCCAATGACGATGATTAACATTTTAATGGAGAACATGTAGCAATATCTTTCACATTGGTTAATTGGGTTTCCTTGAAGAAACGGCATTACTCGCGTGCGAATCCCAATGCCGTTTTAGCTGATAAGGAAATCCGACCAATTGCCTTAGATATATTTCCATTTATGGGCCATGTCTCGATTTCGGCTTGAAGCCGAGAAGTATGAGTTTTCTCTATCGGCGTATTTTCTTGACTTTGAATGAAGCTACAGATACAGAACGAAATGCAGCCTCATAATAAATTACTTATATATCATCCGTTTATATCATATGTCACAATATCCTATCATACGACTTATATAATTCCTTCTGTACACCATAGGTTGACATTCTATCAATCTGAAGTAATATAATTCTCACTCTGATTGGTAATCTGAAGCAAAGCATTGAGCTACCATACACTGAACTAACGCATATCACAGGTGCATTTTCCAATTAATAGATTTAGCTAACCACTCTCTCTCTCTGAGTTGAGTTGCACAAGTTGATAGGTGCTGTGAGGTGAATAACTGCCAAGTCAGATAAGCCGTCTTTGTTAGCTATTGTGCAGACAATATTTAATTTATTTAACGTGCGTGCGACCTGTTGCTGTTTCACTAGGCTCTGTGGCGAAAGAACAACACATCGACCCGCACATCGACAGCAAAATTGATGTCATGTTGGATATGGGTAAGTGAGACCTAATATCGCCAAGAAATCACCTCTTGCAAAATACTTCATGGTAATAATAATCACGCAACAATTAGGCCTTTCTGCATTTTACAATCTTGTCGTACCGTTAATATTTCTCTAATTCAATGACCATCTTAGTTATACCTGCCATTCATCGCCTTTCAAAAAATAAATGTTACGCTACTCCCGAACGTTAATAACAAAAAGGCAAAGCTTTTAACAGAAAAAGTGCAATAAGATTAAATACCAATAAAATACTTCTACGATTCGCAATCAATTCGAGGAATACATATGTACTATTTAGAATATACCCTTCCAACTAATGTTGTGTGCATTACAATGATGAGAGCCGGCACGTGGAAAGCCTATATGCAAACGCCAGTTCACTTGGACGTCTAAGTGCCTGCTGATTTCTTTTGAGCGAACAATGATCGAAGTAATATTCAAGGGGAGGAAACTATGTTACAGAAAAGTGTGCTGCCGAGGGATACAACTTCCTCAAAAAGTGCATCCACCGACAAAGAAATACGTGCTTTCCTCTACTTGATGAACATTAACTAAAGTGTAAACTTCAGCCTGCCTGCCAGGATCACCGCAGAATGTATAATGTTTCCTAGTTGCATTTTGTTTTCTGTTGTTCTTTTGCTCTCATGATCTTCGCTGTCGCAGTCGTCGTCGTAGCTCCCTGTCACGCACGCAACGGGCATATCGACCTCGCACAGGTGTTGCGCTGTGCCGGCGCCGCTCCGAAACCCCTCTCCGAGCAAGCGCACGACATCATGCGCAGTACCGTTCGCAGAACGCACGCAGCGCGCATACCGGCCGCGCTCAAGTGTTGCGCCGGCGCCGTGCCGCTGTCGCTACACTTAGCACTGCAGTATGGAGGAGCGCCAACGTAAGCGCAAACGACGTGACTCTGATCCTGAGAAGCTGCTCAATAAAATCACATATGTAGATTCTACAATAAATTTACCAAGTATTTCAAGTGAAATTAGCGACAGCTTATGTAATACCATATTAAATTGCGTTCACTCGCCCTTCCTGTGCTAATAGCAGTGCGATCGCTTGCATTTAAGCGATTTGGAGAACGCCCTTTAAAGCAGATGAGGGAAAATGTCGCAATGTATGTTCATTTGTTCTCCCGCACTTTCACCAGTGGCCGCTGTGTTGATGCCAGTGCACTGAATGAGAACGAGTTGGCACATTGCAAGGGAGCAAGAATAATTAAAGCCACTATGCGCTTAAAGCATTATCACGTTTTAAATCACCTGTCAACTGCTCACTACCATTCAAGACACCACATTCAGTCACAATATATTCGTCCGATACTTCTGCAGTTATTAGTACACTGTTGCCCTGTAGCCGTATTTTGTACTTACACCTCCCCTCAGGAACCAATTTATGCAACTAATCATGCACGAATCCATTCCGCACTGTCATGGTTAAAATGGCTGTGTAAATAACCCATCACATGGACTCTAAGCAGCAAATTCTATGTAATTTTACCCTTCAACTTACTTAGTGCACTGACATGCCTAAAATAGAAGCTCCTCTGCTCTGTCTGATGTAGCAGAGGAAAGTTTGTTGCACAAGGACCAAGAACCGCGGCATGCCCTGTTGCGCGAAGTACACGAATGGCGGCACAAATCGAAAGAACCGCGCGCCGCACGTTATCAAGCACCGTACGTACACTGGCACACGCACGAACTCGGCAGACTGCCGCCTAAATGCCACGAAGGCCGCGGAGCGTAGCGTCCGACACCAGTCACAAAACTGCAAATAATCGTGACTACCTGGATTAACAGGATATTTACAACAAGGAGATTCACGATTCCATACGCAGGCCTCCCTAGCGAGTTATGCAGTGTATATATGCGGTATCCATTCGCGAACTATAAAAAACTATAAGAAGAAAGCTCCAATAAGCAGCGCAATATATCGCAACCATGCCGAGGTACCAAAGAAAATCGAATTTTCCCGTGTCACATTGGTAAACGAGTTCCTTTAAAGACCATGAAATACCAATGACGTAAGATAAAACGGGCCAAAACACAATTGAGAGAACCTGAATAGCAGCGATAACAGCACGTGTGGTACGCAATATTCTATGGGTGCGCTGTATCACAAGGCAAATGAATAGGACTGCAGTTGACCCTCATCTCTCGCGTTACCATACCCGCAATGAATCATTAACAAAGAGCATGTATGTCAGTTTTCTTGTCTGCAACATTCTTGCGAAACGGGAAACTGAAATACCGCGATCACAGCTGTTTAGAGGATATGGACAAAGTGCGCAGAGACAGCAATTCCCGCCTTTCTTCGCATCCTGACAAACTTGATAGTTTCACTCCTGATGGCGGATCCCGATGCCAGGCACAAAAAAGCAACATTTCTTCTGACCTTCATCCTCATACTAAGCTTAACGCCTTACATACAACATCACTGAAAAGGCTCCTCACACAGCGACTCGAGAATCAAATTGAAGAGTAAATTAGTGCCCTCCACTCGTCGCTCTTTAATGCAAAACTAAGCTGCTAAACAAATTAAAACCATACAAACAAATCACTGCACACGCAGTGTCGAGTAAGACAGCACAACACTGCAATACTTGCATGAGTGTAAAGGAAATCACGAGGACATTCGTCACACTCGTTTGTCGTGCCGCGCGATGAGGAAAAGGACGCAAGAAAAGCAGCCGAACTCCTGATGGGAAAATCCAAACTACCTTTATGAAAACTAAAACCAAACTACTCTTACGAAAATTATAAAATCAAACTACCACCACACAGAACCTTACGCCACATGACACGACATACATACAAGGCTAGAACAGCTAGGGTTGATAGGAGTCCGAGAAAGAAACAGTCAAGCGAGCTCACGGTACGGTCTACATGAGACGAGGGCTTGCCGAAGTAAGGGGTGATGACGTGACGACGTGACGACGTCGGACACGCTTCGATGTTGGAGACGATGCGGAGCGACCGAACCGGACCGAAATGGAGACGACCGCTCACTGGCGCTTATCGGTCAGCCTGCATCCGAGCCGCAGTGCACGTTGCAGGAATGGTCAGCCTGATCAGCACACAGCTTGCGCGCGAGCCGCAGTGCTCGGTGCATATGCAGCCATTAGCTAGGCCACGAACGGTGCTCCGCCGAACAACTGATCAAGGAGACTCCTTGCCCGCGATCCGCAATGCTCGCGGCAAGTGGTAGCATAGCAGGCCAAGCCCCGCTCCGAGCTGCAGTACTCGCGCTGGCGAACACCTTGGCGAAGGGCAACGGTCGGGCGGCAGCTGCATGGACGGCCGCGTTCCTTGGCGCCTTGATTGTGGGCGTCCGACACGCCGGCCTGCTGTCTTCCGTCTCCCGCTGACTAGCCGCGTGTCTCGCCACGAAGCATTTCGCCACGTGCTCGCCATACGTGGCCCAGTACCACTGGGCCATCATTAATTTGGCGAGATCACTCACATGCGTGGTCAAATCGCGAAAGAACCCGCGCGCACTTCGTCGTCATCGTTTCCTTTCACTCATCACAATGACAAAGGACAGCACAACCGAAAACAGGCAGAACACGACAGCGGCAGCCCAAACCAAGCTCAATTACGGCACTATGCACTGGCCAGTTTCACGCGGGAGCCGGCAGCCGCGGCCACAAGCTTGGACATCTACACCGTGGTCATGTGACCGATGTGACGATTGTATCGCCACCTTGCGTAAGGTTGGATAAATGACGAATTCTCCCGCCAAAAACGGCGCCGTCGAAACCCGGTACGCTACGTAATTGAACAGATACGGTTAATCTTATGAAAACGTTTGCAAGACGTATTCACACCTCGTTTTCAAGCTGTCGTGCCTGCGACGTTTTTAAATCGTCGATTTTAGTCAAAAATGTGTTTTAGACGTTGAATCTATTAATACGACGTTTTGAAGACTTTGTGTGCTACCTGGGGTGCTAGGGCCTTCACATTTTAATATAATACCACTTATATTGCCTTTGGAAAAACGTCTTTCCCGCAATGCATTTCTGTTTAAAAGTGAAGCCGACTTTAAGGGGATCAGCGTAAGCTTGGTTATTGTAAGCTGGCTTTCCCACGTTCAGTGTAGCAGTGAATTAAACCCACTTGCCGTATGCGAACGATGCGATGCGAATGGGTCCCGATAACGCTATCGCGTTCTACTCTTAAAGGCGAAACTTAAGCGTCCCCCCATTTTTTGCTTGTTCCTCTGATCCAATAAAGTAGAATCATTGAATCTGTCCAGCAGGCCGCTTCCTGAATTCTTTCGGTGAAGTTCCTTTTGATGTAGTCGCTTAGTCTTAATGCTATCACCGCTGCCATGTGCTTAAGTCTTGCTAAACTTAACTGTTTGATTAGAGCTACGCGGCTTTTCACTTTCAGTAGCCTACTACCAAGTACGCAACCACTCCGTGTGCTGTTGGACTGGCATCTGCAAACACATGCAGCCTGTATCCTTGTACTATTTGATCCTTGCTTGTGTAGTATCGGAGCATTTCTAGAACTCGCAGCTCCTCCGTTTCAGACATCAGGTCCCTCCACTTGTCACATTCTTCTTCACAAAGAATACGACACGAAAAACGGACACCACGTGGGATAACGTGCGGTCCGTTTTCCACAGCCTCTGAATACCTATCTTTGTGCGTATATAAGAGCTAATAGCAAACCAAGCGGATGAAATATCTTTGCTGCTGCTTGCAACAGTGTCGTTTCGTTTAAGTTTGTTGTTGCTGGTAAGGGCGCCCACTTGTCCACAGGGAGGATAGCACGTCTATTAATGATTCCATATCATGCCAAGAATCACTGTGTATGCTTTCGGGGTCGAATCTCCTTGTGAGCATCGTTCTTGTTATTTTATCTATTATTTTGTTTAATCCCACTTCATTGATGTCCCTTTTTTTAGTTCATCGCTGCCTCTTTGAACACTTTCGTGTACCCGTTTGAAGAGCTTGACAACGCCATAAAACGGTGCTGCCCCTAGGATTACCTCATCCACGTTAATCGCCTTCTGTATATAGTGTTTCCATTGTACCTGGAAATCATTCAGCCCTTTGTTTCCGATGGTGCTTGATTGTAGCTGCCAGAAGAAACGTGCTCGGTGTTGTACCGAAAGTTGCTCTAGTAATGCGCCAAGTCTGTACTTCATTAAGCCGCTTTCCGTCAGCGTCATGCTTCCACCACAGAAACCTGATGGCATTTGTCCTCTTCGGGGATTGAAATTTGTAGACAGTACTCTTCAACATCTGATATACTAGGGCCACTTTTTTTCATTTAGAAGGTTGATTAGCAGTGACAGCATGTCGTCATTTATATTAGGTCCTGCCTCCAGATTGTCATTTGATGACATGCCTTTCCGCGTGTCTGAAGAGGCGTCGAATACTACACGAACTTTTGTCGTGGCTCCGTCCTCTGTATGTAGTAACACAGCGTAGTCAGTGGTTCTGAGTATTCCTGTACCTCTTCCGTGGCTCCCAAGGACATATATTCTGAGATCGCTTGATCGCAGCGGTGTAGCATCTTTTCGTTTTTCTGTAATCTTTATATTGATGAGTCTTTTCATTGCTGTTTCCTTCTTAATTTTGATGTTAACGTTTAAAAACTAAGAGACGCTAAAAAATTAAATTATGGGGTTTTACGTGCCAAAACCACGACATGATTACGAGGCACGCCATAGTGGGGGACTCCGCAAATTTGGACCACCTGGGGTTCTTTAACGTGCACTTAACGTGCACCTAACGGATGTTTTCACATTTCGCCTCCACCGACATGCGGCCGCCGTGGCCGGGATTTGATCCCGCGACCTGGTGCTCAGCAGCCCAAACGAAAAGATGCTACTTCGCTACGATGAAGCGCTTTCTTTCAGCGGCAAGCAGACTTGATAGCGACCGTTTAGTTGTACTACCTTATTCTCTAATTCCATAATTTCAGTTTCTGAGTTAGTGCAGCTATGTTGTGTTATCCCCATTGATTCCAAGCTCCAGTACCTCTGTAGCTCTTGCTAAAGTTTTGTGTCGGCAGCTTCAACCTTCTGAACCACAAGCACTTGATTTTGGGATTGAATTAATTTCGTTTTAGTTTGCTTCCATGGACCTTGCAGTATCCAACCAAGTATTGTTTCCAGAGCCATCAGTCTGCATTCGATTCTCTGTGTTCAACCATTGAAAAACTCCCAATTATAATCTGAGCTGATGAGCAGTCCTATGGCGTCTGTTGCAGTCGTCTCGGTTCTGTGATCCGCCACTTGTAGCATTGGTTATTTCATTTTGTCGTTGAGTTTCCGATTTGGAGCAGGTAGACAACGTTGAGATATGACGTAGACTTGTAGAGCTCCGATAACTATGGCTAATTTGTTTTCCTCACGTCGCTATACTTACTTGCACAACGTCCAATAATTTGAATTTTCCGTATCCGAACGAACCAATCGTTGACCTTTCTTGTCGTACTATCTTCGAACGTATTTCTTTTGCTAATCCAGCTTAAATAAATGTCCACTGGCTTAAGTTTTCCAATAACACAAGGCCATGTCGGCCACCCTTTTCTCCCTTTATCGAAGCTGCAGCTGTCTACAGAAACACGAAATTATGCTTCAGATTTTGAGGTGCGTGTAAAGTAGACGTCGTCGCTTCTGCTTGCGCTGTTGTAACTTGCTCTGCTTTGCTTGCCTCACTGCTCTACCCACTCATGTCGTCCTTTGCATTGCTTTCATTTCACTATCGCTCTCCAAATTTGTGCCGTGTGTTTTGGTCGGGTGAATCTGAAACATGCTCTATCCTCGGCGATAATGGCTTTTTCGCGTCATTGTAATGTTTCGATAACAATGCTCAGTTGCGTGGTTGTTCTGCTTGCATACCAGGTAGCTTCTGTTTTCTGAACTGCAACAAACTGGTGGCTCTCCCGTAATCTAGAGTAGATGTAATAATAGCAGATGTAAGAGAAAAAGATGTTGCTACAGACAAAGGTGGCCCAGAATGGGCAGAAATGTGGGTTCGTATGTTTCCAGGCTGAGAGGTATGCCAACAGACCAAACGGCGTCCCGGGTGTCAACATGGATACCTTACCCATATCACGCCCCCTGAGAAAATTTTCCACATTGTGAGAATAGATCGTATCGAGCCTTTTCCAAGAAAGGCAGCGGGTAACCAATACAGTATACTCGTTTTGGATCATTTGTCAAAGTTCACAGAGGTCGCTGACGTACCGTCGCTTGCCGTCAGCTGCGTCATAATGTTCCTACGCGACCGCTTCGAATGGCGACCCGGCCTCCCTAGAGAACCCTCTCCGGCAGGTCGACCGCGTTTCGCAGCTGCGAACTCCGCACTTATCTACATTTAGTTTGGGTTGAGCACCACTTCGCGTCAACGTACCACCCACAAGCGAATGGTCTGACACAGAGTTCGAACCAAACTATCCAAGCTTGACTCGTACCTTATTGTCAAACAACAATCCAGGTGAAGCCGATTGATAAAAGCACTTTCAGGCGGCTGCATACGCAATTAACACAGCATTACACAACTCCACAGGCACTTCCCCTTACGATATGTGTACGGCCAACTTCCAACGCTTGGCGCTACACTCAGCTTGGACACGCCTGTAAAAGTGGGACGTTCCATTGCACATTAGACGCTTTGCCGCAGCAGCCCGCCACAGTTGCGCAAGAGGATTGTACAACAGGCGCGAAAACGGTACCATGACCGCCGCTACCGTCCGGAACCGCAATGCAATATCGTGCGACGAGGTGTGGGTGCAACGTGGTGCACCATCACCTTTAAAGAAATTAGGCGCACAGTTTGAAGCACCCTTCATTATTACCGCACACGTGGGCAAAAACAGTTGGCGTGTGTTGTCCGCAGCATCTGACTGGCACGCAGACAAGATAAAGCGATACACCTTTCCTGTGAATGTGCCACGTATTAAGAATTGCACCCGTCGGCAAACCTAAATACTGCGTCACGGCGCAGTTTCGTCAAGGTCACCAGCAAGCACAAACACCTAAGGCACTCACCTCATTAAACATGCAGCAGCTTCTGTGAAAACGCGTGTAGCTTTCGCGTTCTAACGATTCCTCTGAAAGAGGGATCAACCATATTTTTAATGGTAAATCGCAGTCCGTTTATTTTATAGCTGTGCTTTCCTTCGCAAGAAATCGAACCGAACGAGTTGATCCAGTTTTCATTTAAGTGGAACCGTGTTTGTGTATTACAAGGTTCAGAAGGTCGACTGAAAGTATTGGAGAGATATATTTTGAAGACGGAGAGTTCGGCCGGATAAGGTGAGAATCTGGTTTACCAAACAGCACAGCCGGATAAATAAGGAGTATAGGTCGATTCGACGAATTTCGTTAACGAATTAGATCGCTTTGCAAATTCCGTGCTTGAAAGTTCCTTGTATGTATATTTTAAGGGTGTGTGAGTCAAGATAGCGCGGTCTCATAGGTACAGACCCACGTTTCGTGAGGGTTCGTCGTGCGTTGATGTTGCTCAGCTGCACGCTTCTATAGAAGTTATGCCGACTAGTCCCAACACTAGCCTTTCAGTTTGAAGATAGTAGGAGCATCACACACCAGATTTTGTCGGTTGGCAGGCGGCGAGTGTCTCAGCAAATAATCCTTGATTGGCGACACGAACGATTGGCTTCAAATCTCCGTTGTTCAGTGTACATGTTGCGGCAAAGAAGTATCTTGCCTTTTCTGTGTTACGTTGGAAACAAGTGTTTCGCATCTCCGCTTCCAAACCTTGTGTATCTAAGACTCACTTTCACCTAAAGCTGGCTATATATATTTGGGTCCGACGACGGTGAGTGCTCTGGGCGCTACCAATGTCATATGATATTAAACTCTTCTCACCACGCATTTACCTTTCCGTGCCTATTCAATGCCAGATATTTTGTTATAGTGTCAAAGTCTTTTTTTTCACACGCAGCAGATGTAACTAATGCAAGTTTTATCTGTTTTTAGCTCCGGGTCCCAATGATGCAATTGACAAAAAACCAGAACCAGGATATAACGGTGAGTACAGCCCATACAACGTCTCAGTGGCAACATTCATCCAAATATAACGTTGACATGGCGAAAGCGTGGTTCTTCATAACGGGTTATCGTCAAGCTTAAAGTGCTTCGTAGCTACTGTTCGTTCGCCCTTAATAGAGTTTTGGCGCGTTTGCTTATTTTACTTTTAGTAAACATACTAATTGCACTCTTTTCTGAGATTGGTTTTTTTAGCAAGCTTAATTTTTTCAAGTAACATATGTGTCACTAATAGGCTATCTCATACCTTTACTAGAAATGTAAAAGCACTTCAAGCCGTAAGTAGACTATCAAACGTGCAACACTATGGTTGATGTCCTAGAAGAAATATTTTGTGATCATTGGTTAAATTGTTTTCTGTCTCTGAGAGCAAATACATTTTTCATTTAACAATGTCATTGCACATAAGTAGCTACAGAGGAGTGCCAGTGCCTTGTGCGTCTTATTATAACGCAATTGCACATAATTTAGCAAGCATGCCTTTAAGATATAGTGCTAAAAGAAATTGTATTATAATATTCATGTGACTACGTAGCCAAACTTACGATTTCACGTTTCAATAAAGGATCGTCAATTACCATGGGTCTGCACGTGTGCGCGTCTTATTGGCTCTAATGAAGATGAGAAAAATGTTGGAGCGTGAGGACAATATGCATTTTATTGCGGCCAGCAGCTGCACTGCAAGAACGCTTTCCGATTTAAGATGAAGCCGTGGGTAGGAAGATCCTCTCATTAGCTTGTGCTACCAAATATTATTTTTTAGTATCAAGATATTCTCGCATTATTACCGCAAAAACCCAATTGCTTGCTAAAAATGCTGAGCTGTACGTGATAATTCATTCACCAAATTATCCAACAGGTTTAGTAGCCATCGTGCGATTTCCCGCCAGTCTTTCTTTTTTGCGCCGGCAAGTACTTTAGAAATAGGAATTTTACTGAGGCCTCCAGATTATACTGGTATACATTTTATCTTCTTTAGGAACTGGCATCTCGGGTGCCCCACGTTCAAAAGGAACTCTGACCACGCAATTGCAGTGCGGTGACTGCAGCTGCAAGCTTCCTATAGATATAGCAGATTATGGACCAAAACAGGGCTGCACTGCAAAGGTGCAAAAATTAATTTGTTCTTGCAAGAGGAGCAGCTGCTCTATCAACCAAGTTGCGAAGTGCCTGCAAACTTTCGCCTCCGATAAATGTAAACAGAACGATTGGTTACGAGCCACTTGCTACTAATCTCGCAATAAAGACCTGGTTATCAAACTCTGGAATTATTGCGTCTTTTTTTGGCTTCCACGCCGAATTTCTCAAGCAATATCACACACAGATGGAGGAATGCCTGTAGTCCAAAGACAGGATTATATTCTCGTTGAGGGCGCTTCAATTCAAAAGTTGTCGCAGTTTCACCTGAAAGGCGAAGCACCAATTGCGATAGCAAATTTGTAGAGAGCTATACGGAGTAATGATAGTAGCTTTATCAGCTGTATAAACTTGGACATGCAGCAGCACCGGCAACACGCAGAACTGTTGTCGATGCCGTCGGCGTTTTGCCCGCGTTCGCACAAAATGCGTGCGGCGTAGGTGACTGTTGCCGGAGCCTCTGATATAAATAGGCACTTGGTGCCGCAGCTAAACGTCGCCTCCATTCCCTCCCCCTCCCCCCCACGGCCTTTCGTGCGTCAGAAGAAGGCGCGTTTGCTCTACATATATGGTGATTGTAAAGGAGGAAAGAGACGCCTACTTCTGCAGCCCTTAAGGGAGCACGGCACAAAACGCGCGTTTGTTCTCCGCCGTGCGTTCACTCCCCGTGAAAGCGCGCGTCCCTCGCGCCCTTTCACTCGCACATACAGCGTTCGGCGGCGCGCGGCGACGATTTCATCTCCATTGACGTCATACGGAACCTCACGGCGACGGCGACGGCAGAAATCTGCTTTGGAGTGTCCATATAATTGCTATCGCAAGAATAAAGATTAATCAGAATGCTATAGTAGTCGCGATATACGGCGCTATAGACCGTCGCGCGTATACGAGCGGCAGAACGCACGGCAGCACGCAACAAACCCTAAGGTGCAATCTATCGTTATTTCGCGCGTCTTGCGGAACGCGGTGCTGGCGCTGCAATCGGGAGCGCGCTTAGGGCGCTCCGCTGCGAGGCTCTCCCCCCCCCCCCCCCCCCCCGTGGAGGAGAAGGACGTTTTATTGGGTGCGTTTCGCACCGATTCAACCGTTTAACATTCGGGAAGCGGAACCAAAACAGATGAGTTCGGCATGTACGCAGGTGTTACGCGGTCGATCGCTACACCGTCCGTTCGGCCGTTTACTGTCACAGTGAAGGTCTCGTCGGTACGCCCAAGCTCCTTGAAAGGGCCTTCGTACGGTGCCGTAAGAGATGGCCGGATGTCTTCGCGTCGCACCAAGACGTAACTTGATGAAGCAAGGTCTCTGCTTACGAAGAATTCGTAGTTGGACGGTTGTCGTGCCGGCGTTGGTCGCAGACGTTGACACAGGTGCCGAAGCTACTAGATGTAGTCAGGCAGTGACAGGTCGGGGGTAGGAGCTGGGCAGAAGAAATCACCGGGCAGGCGAAGGGAGGTGCCATACACCATTTCAGCTGCAGTGCACCCGAGCTCTTCTTTAATGGCCGAGCGAATTCCGAACATTCACGAGGGGAAGCTCGTCAACCTACGATACAGTTCGAGCATTGCAAGCGATGAGTGCAGAATTCAACTGTCGGTGCAGTCGTTCGGCCATTCCATTTGCGGAGGGGTGGTATGCCGTTGTGTGGACATGCCGTACACCAAGGATACGTGTCAGTGTTCTGAATATTTTGGGCTCAAACTGACGGCCACGGTCCGTAGTAACAATACCGGGGCAGCCGAAGCGAGAGATCCATCTGGAAACGAAATATGAGGCTACGGTGGATGCCGTGATGTCGTGAAGCGGTAACGCCTTTGGCCAGCGTGTATAGCGATCCACACACCTGATTATGTATAGCTTTCCCTGCGATGACGGGAATGGACTGACGATGTCAATGTGCACAAGGTCAAAGCGACAGTCTGGCGAGCGGAAGGTTTGAAGGGGAGATTTGGTGGGTCGGCGTCGTCTTCTCACGTTGGCACTGCAAGCACTCACGAGCCCAGCGGCGGACGTCTTTGTTGACGCCGGGCCACACAAAACGAGACGTGATGATGCGTTGAGTGGCGCGGATGCCAGGGTGGCTTGTTTCGGGCAGCTTAGTGAAGATTTGACGATGATATGCAGGCGGCACACAAGGGCGCGTGCGGCCAGAAGAGACATCACACACAATTGCACCAGAGGAGAAAGGCAGCGGCACATCAGAGAGCGAGAAAGAACTAGAGATTGCGCACAAGTCGCGAAGTTCACTATCACTACGCTGTGCCTCTGCAATTGCCTCGAAGTCCACAGCATTAGAAGTTACGTCCCTTACGCGGGAAAGGGCGTCGGCAGCAGCTTTGACGGGGCCTTCGATGTACCTTAGGGCAAAGTGAACTCCAAAATGAAACTTAGATGCCGAATTTGCCGGTATGTATAAGCACCGTGGCTTCCACGGAAAGCGAATGTCAGAGGTGAAGTATCCTTTCAACCCCTGACATTACATATAACATTATCTTAAAAGCAGGCAACTGGCCGATGAACGCTTGTGTTCTACCTTGAGGCACGAAGGCTACCAATGTTGAGACATTTGCATTTTATAAGCGACGAAAATCAGGGGAACCATGGGGCTCAATTTTTTGTTAGTAACAAGCACGTGATGGCAACAGAAAACGAAGCAACAATGGCTGTATAGAAAAATGGGCTAGAGCTCACGACAGAAATTAGAAACTCACAGTACCAATTCTTTCACTACAGTTTATTGTCTCAAGACAACTGGAAGCAAATTTTGTGAATTATACTTTCAGTATGTCTTTTGCGGCAGCAAATTTAAATGCGTGTAATACTTTGTGGTAACTTGGAACATTTAATGTTTAAGCATCTCCATACCTTAAATCTGTGGACAAGCTTTGCCACCTTTTTAGAAGAATAATTATCTGGTGTCGTACATGACTCAAACCTCTATTAGGTAAAGCCACCTTCAAAGGAGCAGAAGCATGCCCTTAGCAAATTGATATACATATCAGGTTTAGACTGAGCAAACTGAGTAGTATTTGTGGCCACTTACTTTCAACAAGGCAGAAACAGGGCAACACGTAGGAACTGCGGTAGTATATTTGTTGAAGGCACGAACGAATAAATTATCCTGCGATCACTGCGAGTCTTGCGACAACCGTTTCGTGCTCCTTCGAATTTTGAGATCACATCGGCCACAGCTCCAATGCGCAACCGGTTGTTTTTACAAGTGTCAGCTCGCCTTTGCTTCAAATGCATCGCGGCAGCTCGGCAACAAATGCCATCAAGGCCAGCACCCCGCAATGTCCGCAATTTCAACTTCCAAGCAAGTGCAAAATACAAAACTTAAATGCGCAAAATGCGCGCGCGAACGAGGCGCGAGCATTGTTGTCTGAGTTCGAGAGTAGGTATTTCAAAAAGCAAAACACAAACAACAATGTGAGGTCACATCCAGCAAAGGAGCTTTGTTCTCCTTTCTCACATTCTCTCAGTTCACGTATGCGTAGCGACCACGGAGCCCTTGGGGGAAACGTTTAGGTCGAAACTGCAGTAGTCCAAGAACGTTGGTCCCGGCCACGTCTCTTTCCCTAATAAAGGAACCGGAGGACTTGCTGAAATCCGATGACTCTTTCTTCAATACGTAATGTTAAACCGCGTTTCATTCTACAGAATGTGCGACCTTCAGAAATAGATGGCACCAGCGCGAATGTGCTGCTCCAAAAGAAACTTTTGCTGAAAGTGTACTAATAGCATGGCTCTGGCGCGTAAACACTGTGCTCCTATAAGACTTTTCAAACTTCGGGGGCTCTATTTTATGCGTGGATGATAGAACTGCGTAAATTGTAACACTTCGGAAACAAAAATTTTTTGTCTCCGAAAATTCTATATTGGTCTTTGCGGATGTCTTATGATTTGATGTTGTGTAAGATCGCGTACGAGTAGCCACAGACCCGCCGATATAGTAAGCAAGAAGTTTTTAATCAACCGACGTTTCCTTTGGGGGCCCTGCTAGTAGTCAAGAGTTCCCGTTTTTCCCTCGTGATCGAGCGCATGCGTCTTCTGTCTTGACACGCACGATCTTGCGATAAAAGAAAATCACCGCCCATGCATTCCGTACAGTTGGTTAACCAGCGAAGATGAAATGTGCGGCCCCAGTCTTTATCCCGGGGTTATACCCGACGGTACATTAAAATATTTCACAATTATTGGTTATGTCTGTGTTTCTTAATGAGGTTACAGACACGTTCGGCTGCGAAGGATAAAACGACGTCACTGATGTTATGCCCGCAGTCCGCCTTTGTCGCATTGCCGCTTGCGATTCAATGAAAAATAAATTGCTTCCAAATTAAATCTGTTCGTCACGTAAGACAATGAAGGGCTCATACCCCCGTAAACGCGGCCAACCCTTACCGTGACCGAAGAGAAGTGAAATTCTACGCTGAAATGATAAGCGGCAACAGAGCCAGCTGTGGAAGAAGACGACGACGCTATAGAGACATGGCTGATGATTAGAGACCAGATTTTAGGCAAATGCCTTTTTTGTTCTCTGCGTTCCTATCGCCCCATTTTGATATATGAACATGAATTACAGGCTAAGAAGGGCTTTTATAGTGTTTTTATAGTGCCTATAAATGGCTATTTTGGCGTTTTTTCCTAAATGCCTATAAATGCCTATAAATGCCTATTTTCAATATCGGCGCCTATATGAACACTATTTAGCCTCAAGTTTCGCTTTCGAGTGCAGTTAGAGACCATTATTCATCTTACCGGGCAACATTGACTGTTCGGAACTCTATGGGGTTCATCCTAGTCATCTAGTGCAACCAACTTTCGGAAAACAACCTCTAGCAGCGGGAAATGGGACGCGCCGCGGTTGGCGAATGCGAAACCGCGGAGAGCCGTCAGGGGAAAGGAGAATACAGAGCAAAAGAAGAAAGAAAAATGTGATGTCCACGCGGATTTTCTTTTGTTTGTAATTTACTTTTTAAGGTGTTCACTGCCGTCGAGCGTTCCTTCTCAGCGCAGAAGATCATTCTGATGGACAAGAGGTACAATTTTGAATCCAAAAATTTAGAGGTGGTGGTATTTTGCTATTGTTTCCACAATCTTCACTGATTCTTTGACTAGGTTCCACGTGCTCTCCAAACAGATTTCTTCAAACACGTGCACTTAAAATGGGCGGAAGTGTATTTCGCAGTGTTGGGGCGTTTTGCCTGTGCAATTCCGATAATGTCATTGTATATGAGAAAATTGACAGGGTTGTACCTAACAGACCTTATGTAAGAACATGTTAATTTCTTAATAAATTGTAGTCTCTCTTGCACTTATTATTTGTCATTTTTTGTTACGTCTTACCTTAATTGGGTCAGGCAGACATAAAGTAGCGCTTTTTTAATCAGTATTCCCAGCTTTCAAGTATTCTTTTTCATGCTTGTTTCACATTATGCAACGCTCGGGTACAGAGGCCATTCAACATGAATATGAGCAGTGTGCTTGTTGAATTACGCCAAATGATGGTCATTAGTCCAGCAGTTTTATGGGACAATTGCACGGCTATGTTCAACTGTTGGCGCCTTTGTGCCATCATAAACAATAACATTTCTTGTTTTCCTGTAGTAGATACAGGTCGCGCACGTCTTCGTTTGAAATTATTTGCACTTATGTAAAAATTTATTGTGCCTATATTTACGACGTTGGAGGCCTAAAACGTTGCTTTGCCTGCCTATTTTAGGCGCCTAAAACGCGCTTTTTTATTGCCTTAAGGTCCGGCCTCTACTGATGATATAGTTTCTGCGTACAGGCGACGGACAGACGAATCGGCTAGCCATATACAGCCGTATATAAGTCGGCGACTTGAGATGCGAGTTCTTTTACTGTTTTCCTAAGTGAGTCCACTTCAGGAAGGGGAGAGTGACGGAAAGCATTTATGACCGTGTCCCGGAGCGACGTCCATCATATCGTCGGCCATTTAAGCGAATTCCGGCAAGGGCTTCTGCTTAGCTGTGACGCGAGCCATGTGTACGTTGGCTAGAAGACGCTGTAGAAACAATTCACATAATAGCACCGTGTCCAAGGAGTCTAGTTGGTCATCAATAAAGTGTTGCAGGTGACGGAGAAACTGGGTGAGACGACTGTCACCGAGCTCTTCGTTGTTCAGGAGCTCCTGAATATGCCGATGCGCAGGCGTGACGAGACGGCGTAGAAGAGTCCGATTGTCGTAAAAGAATTATTGTCACGTGGCTGAACGAGGACGTAGCGTATCTCGGCCATGCCCTATAGCGGCAACGCTTCAAGCAGGAGTTCACACTTGCGAACTTTCGACGTGACGCGATGTCTGCGGAACTTGTTCTCAGTTTGTATGAAACATAACGTGGGAACGGCAAGCCAGAGCTGAGGTAGTGTAATGGTGACTCTAGATCCTATAACACCCGTAGAAGGAACCTGAATGGTTGCAGAGGTTTGCAGAGGAGCGGGGTTAAGGTCGTCTGGAGTCTCACGTTGATCCATGGAAGGTCGCGTTCGTAGTCCGGGTCACCAGTAACTGTGGAACCAGCAAGTACAGTTAAGAACACTGGGGGCTTTCTTTGCATGTCCCTTTACTTGTTGTTGTTGTTGTTGTTTTTGCCTCATTTGATCTACGCCATCGTTTCACTTCCTCTCATTCCCCTCAGTCAGCCGTGCCCCACTATCCGCTAATGTCCTTTGCTCGCTCAATCCGCCCGTCCGCTCCGCCCGCGACCACCCGAGGGCGGAGATGGTGCGGATGGATGTCAGATCGTCTGGACGACCAGACGGAACTTCGCGATCCGCGTGCCTGCTTGTCTTTCATTGGCTGGTACGAGCCGGAAAGCGTAGGACGTTGTCACGGCAAACATGGCGCTTGGTCGAAACGAAGCAAAGCGGAGACGCGAGGCCTAAACTACAGCCGCGCGGAAAACAGTCTATTTTGCTCGTTCTTGGGATTTTTACTAGAGTTATGCAGCACCCAGGGAGATATTCATCGAAAGCAGCAAGCCGGTGTACGCTCCCAGGCCTCATAAGTGCATGCGATCGCCGACAGAAACAGATGGACTGCAGGAAGTGCGTTGTGTTTACGCGAGCGTCGCAAAAAAAAAATATTTCAAGTTGTCGACTTCGTGATTTTTTTTGCGCCGTGCTTCACATGTGCATTGCAGACTAGAAGTCAATCGCATACACGTGCGTTCCGAGCACGACACATGTTCAAGGCGTGGCGAATTGAAAAGTGTCCGATCGGCGCACACCGCCTACGCGACTTGTACGTGTTCTGTGTATGCGGTTCGTTTCCGCGAACGCCAGGCCTTGAAAACCTTTAGAATTGATGACCAGATAAGTAGAGATAAGACTTATTGCCTCGTTATCGCTATCATTCCTCGTGTGCTATACTGCATATGAGCGGTTTTGCCGGCTGCGATGCGCCGTGGTGACCGCGACGTTCGAGCTGTGTTGCTGCTGTTACGAAAAGTGTTCGCAGAATACAAATCGGGATAGTATATATGTCTCGCAGCGGTACTATAGCATAAAAGTGCTTGTTTTATGCGATGTGCGTGTGCTCGGAAGCCGGTAACAAACGAAGTGCCCGGCGCTGTTTATTGTCATGGTATATATGGTAAGCAGCGTTAGTGTTAGTGGTGTTAGTGGCGCCACCGTGGGTTAGAATACAACACAACACTACATCTTCCTTTCCGAGGTCACATTTGCAAGTTCAGTCTCTTGGGTGGCACCACACGCCCTCCCCACCTTGTAACTTTTTCGGGGATGTCACTCGGGTCCCGCCTGGCACTACTCTCGTGCTTGCCGGGTGATGCTTGCTCCTTCCTGGCTTGGCCCCGGGCTTGGAAATAAGGTGGGAGATGTCAGGTTTGGTTTATCGGGGGATGATGCTCTTGAATCTGGAGTGGGCTGTTCGGTTGCAAAAGACACCAGATGTCGTCGGTTTCTCTGCATTACACCCCTGGGTGTTTCCACGATGTACGAGCGTGGCCGCTGGGCTCTGCTGAGAACCTGAGCACGGCACTCGGCATCTGTTACCCACACTTCGTCCCCTGAAGAGAGGTCCCGAAGCTCTCGCACTCCGTGGCGACGGTTAAAGTTCCGAGCTTGCCGTTTCTTGGCTGGTGGTGTCCTTTTGGGAGAAGATGTCTGGTGGTGGTATTTCTGGAGACAGCTTGCCGTGGTCCCTGGGTACGCGTGTTCGTAACCGCCGACCCATGAGCAGCTGCGATGGGCTGTAACCCGTGACGCCTGGCGTGTCGCGATACGCTAGCAGTGCCAGGAAGCAGTCATTGCTCTTGCGGAAGAGGTCCTTACCAGTGTGCACTGCCCGTTCTACTGCACTGTTTTACTGGGGGTATCCGGGACAGCTAGTAACGTGACTGAACCCATAGTTTTTCGCAAAACTTGCAAACTCGTGTGACGAGAACTGGGGTCCATTATCACTTCGGAGCACTTCCGGTATGCCGAATCGAGCCATGACACTCTTGATAGCCGAAATAACCGCCTGGCTGGAAGTGTTGCGTAGCGTGATGACTTCAGGGTAGCGTGAATAGTAGTCCAGAAGCAGCAGAAAATTTTGTCCCTCCAGGTGGAACAAATCTGCCCCCACTTTTTGCCATGGGCGCTCCATTGAAGGTGTTGGTAGCAAAGGCTCAGCCCGCCGAACTCTTGTAGTTGCGCACCGTTCACATGATTCAACCATTGACGCAATATGTTTGCCTATGTTAGGCCACCAAACAGAGTCGCGAGCACGTGCCCTGCACCGGTTCACGCCCTGATGGCCTTCATGGATTGCATCCAGAACGTCCCTCCGCAGAGCTTCCGGAATCACAAGACGCCCTCCTTTAAGAAGCAATTCCTTGCATACCGTCAGCTCCCCTTGGTACTTCCAATACTTCCAGAGGTTCGATGGAACCTTGCTCTTTCGGGGCCAACCTTGTCTGCAGTATTTCACAAGGGCGACACACACCATCCATCGACTGGTGTTGACCCACTGCTTTAAGGTCGACTGGTGTGTCTTGCTCGATGCTGCTGACAACCTCACTCACATACACTATTTGGTTTCCCTCAGCCGTGGATGCTGGTGTGACAGGGGCTCTTGAAAGAGTATCAGCCGTTGCCAGCAGCTTCCCCGGAACGTACAGAATCTTGTACTGGTACCTCATGAGCTTCAGTCGAATCCTTTGGATTCTTGGCGGTAGAGCATCGACATCCATGGAACCCAGCAGTGACGTGAGCGGTAAGTGGTCAGTCTCGACGGTGAATTATAGACCACGGACATACTCGTCAAACCGCTTGACTGCCCATGCAACTGCCAAGCCTTCCTTTTCCGTCTGGCTGTACCTTTGTTCCGTTGGTGTGAGGGAGCGTGATGCGTAGGCCACAGCTATACGTTCCCCACTCGGCTGGTCTTGTAGCAAAACAGCACCTAAGTCAAACGAGCTAGAATCTGCGGATATGATGGTCGGGTGCAGTGGGTGGTAGTTCGCCATGCAGATGTTGGACGACATCAGATCCTTCAACTTCTGGAACGCATCCTGCTGCGCTGGTCCCCACGCCCATTCGCTTTTCTTGTTGAGCAATCCACGAATGGGTGCCGTTACCTCTGACAAGTGGGGTAAGAACCGTCCCACGTGGTTGGCCATGCCCAATAGTCTGCGGACACCACCGACATCGACCGGAGGTTCCATGCGCCTGACAGCGGCAAGCTTGTCTGGGTCCGGCGAAATACCACTCATCATCATTTATTTTCCCTTAAGGACCCCTGTCGGGGTATTACATAAGGGGGGGGGGGGTTACAGGAGGTAAGAATAGGAATATAGACATGGTTACAATTTCCTACAGCCTGTGGATTTCATTTGAGAACACAACTAAAAAGAAAAAGGAACACACAAAAAAAGGAAAAAACTTCGCGGCACACCGAATACAATGCAAAAGCAAGAAAAAAAGAAAAAAAGAAAAAGCGAAAGAAGGAAAACACAGTACGGTCATTATAAGGTTAGACCCCGCCGTGGTTGCTCAGTGGCTATGGTGTTGGGCTGCTGAGCACGAGGTCGCGGGATCGAATCCCGGCCACGGTGGCCGCATTTCGATGGGGGCGAAATGCGAAAACACCCGTGTACTTAGATTTAGGTGCACGTTAAAGAACCCCAGGTGGTCTAAATTTCCGGAGTCCCCCACTACGGCGTGCCTGATAATCAGAACTGGTTTTGGCACGTAAAACCCCATAAAGATAAAGAAGATTATAAGGTTAGAGTTTGAGGTAATCAGTAAGCAGCCGTTTAAAGATAATGTGGTTACGCTCGCTGACAACTCTATCTGGTAATCTGTTCCACTCTGCGATAGTGCTAGGCAAAAACGATTGATTAAAGGAAGATGTTGAACCATGCAAGCGCTGGATGCTGCAAGAGTTAAAAAGGCGACGAGATGTACGGGTTGGTGGAATAAGAAGCTTTCCATGCAGATGTGGGAAGTTATAATATATTCGATGGAAAAGGCGATGCCACTAATAATTACCCCAAGGAACTTGACGCTTGTAACACCGAATTTGCATTTAGACTTATTGAGGGTCAGCCCGGCGTTCCTAAGACGACCCAGCACTGCTTGAAGCCGGCGGTCATGCTCTGCCCTGTCTCGGCCAAAAACCAAAATGTCGTCGATCATATTCACGACGCCATCCTGGCCTTCAAGAATGTAGCTCATTTGGCGCTGGAAGTATTCTGGGGCGGACGTTATCCCGAATGGCAGCCGACGGTAACAATGACGTCCAAACGGTGTGATGAATGTCGTTAATTCTTGAGATTCTTCTGCCAGCCTTACTTGATGAAAGCTGGATGTTGCGTCGAGCTTCTAGAACAGTTGCGCATTACCCAGAAGTCCCAAAACTTGATCTACGGTGGGCAAGATGTGACGCTCTTCCAATACTACCTGGTTCAGCTTGGTAAGGTCGACACAGATGCGGTATGAACCTGACGTCTTCGGTACAATTACCATACCGGCGCACCACGGCGTAGGCTTTGTCACGCGCCTGATCACGCCCTCCTTTTCGAGTCTTTCGAGCTCTGTTTTGACGGCACCGTGTAATGGAATGGGCACCCGTCTTGGCAGCGAGTAGGGGTCTGCAGCGAGTAGGGGTCTGCGTCTGGTTTTAAGCGTATAGTGTACGCTTCCTGTAGCTCGCCTAAACCACAAAATAGCTGGTCTGATGTCGCCGTGTTGTTTTCGGTCTCGACCACGGGATCTACAAACTTGACCACACCCAGCTCTTGGATGGCAGGAAACCCCAGAAGAGGCACGATCTGTGACCGAATTACGTACAGCCGCTGCTTCACCAGCTTGTGCTTCCATTGCGGAGTGGCTACAAACGTCCCTAGCACGTCCAATGGTTGCCCCGCCGGTCCCGCGAGCTCCCCTTCTGGCGCCTCGAGATGCGGTGGAATCCCAGAAAATGTACTGGGGACCACTGTGACCTCTGCGCCGCTGTACACTTTAAAGCATACAGGCATTCCGTCAACTTTTACGTCGACAAACTTGGCCCGGGCTCCACTGCTCGAACCGACTGCACTTAATTCCACAAGGGAAATGTTCTTGCCAGCACGGCACACTGCTGCGAAGTGTCCCTTCTTACTGCATTTGTTGCAGGTCGCTCGGCGCGCAGGGCATTCTGAGCGCGTATGAAAAGACCGTCCGCAAAATCTGCAAGGCGAAGAAGAAACATGCGCTGCGTGGTGCGTCTCTCGTTCCTGTGGGCGATTCTGCATGACTTTCATCGCGTCCACGTTTATCAGCCCGGGATGCGTTATCACTGCTGGCGAACATGCCGAAAGATTTGCTCTTTCCCTTTCTGTGTCTTCCGCCTGACGAACACACATGAGCGCTTCATCTAATGTAAGTTTCGGATTCCGGCAGAGCTTGTCCGATAACTTCGTGTCACGAAGGCCAACAATAAAACGGTCGCGGACCAATCGCTCTTCTATGACACGTGAAACGTAGTTGCAGCGCTTCACCATGTTTCCTAGAGCCGTGAAGAACGCATCAGCAGTCTCGCCTGCCTGTTGAACGCGTCTGTGAAACTTTGCGCTCTCGTACAACTCGTTGGCGGGGTGTACGAAATACCCGTCGAGCTTACCGACGATGACACCGTATTTTGCGTAATCTTCGTCTGGTACTTGCAACGAGCACAGGATGTCCCGTGACCTGGTTCCCATGCAGTACAGCAGCGTTCTGACGCGAACTTCGGCGCCTGCTGCGTGAAGACCCGTAGCGAAACTGTAGTCCTCGAACTGTTGGCGCCATCTTTGCCAAGCCGCCGGGTTCTCGAAGTCGAATTGAGGGGGCGGTTGCAAGTGGGGCGCAGCGACTACCATGACTCCCTTGCCGGCAGCCGCAAGTGGCTCGCTGTCCTTGGTGTTGTCGTCCCGAGACATCGTCGTCAATTCGGAGCATATCCCACTTCTGACACCATGTCGAGACGGGAGGAACGACGCGACCTTCGGCTGAGCCAGTAACAAACGAAGTGCCCGGCGCTGTTTATTGTCATGGTATATATGGTAAGCAGCGTTAGTGTTAGTGGTGTTAGTGGCGCTACCGTGGGTTAGAATACAACACAACACTACAGTGCTTAAGTGTGGCAATAGCGTTTTCTTATTTAGTACCCCGATAGGGAAGCCCTATCACACCGGCCTTTTCTGCTTTGTACATGTGTCGTTTGTATCACATGTTGCTACTGCACTTTTGAAGGTGCTTTGATCAGTGAGGGAAACTTAAGCAAGATCATAATAGTTACATACGTCAAGACATGCTGCGCTTTCCTGAAATGTGGACACGCCTGAACACTAATGACACGACTGCAAATTTCGGGCAGCCTTGATTTTTATCCTGTGGACAATGTTGTGAACAGCAGGAATTTCTAGATTGCACGAAGTAACTAGGTTTATATATTGTGATGTGCATGCGAAAAGGGTACTTGTCTGCTGCTAATTCTCCATTTGTACTTTTAACAACGAACCCTTCATACCGTACTGTGTAATCAGAGAAACTTGCTAAGGAACACTCTGATGCGAACATCATTTTATACTGATTGTGTTAATTACAGCTATTCATTATTCAAAAACTATTCAAAATGTATTCAATATTCGAATCGATTCGAGTTTCTTCTGGCACTATTCGATTCTTGTGGAATTCGATCTTGAAAATCATTATTCTCCCACTCCCATTTCTCACCATGGGCGCACACTAGCGCGGCTTGCATTTTGGAGTCCACGCGCAGGCTTTGCGGTGGTGGAGCTAGATGGAGCACACTGTTCTTGGGGAAGCCCGAAAGAATAGTCCCGCTGCAGTACACGCCTCACAAATATATCATTTCGACGCTTTTCGGCTTGTAGCACAGCTCAGAACGAGCAAAAAAGGAAGATGGAAGGGGTATTGAAAAGGACCAGAGGAGGAGGAGGAATAAACATTTTATTAAAATAGCACACTGAGGTTCTTGCGGGTGAAGCCCCTACTTCAGGGCCCCACTGGCTCTAGCGGCTCGTTCGGCTTGGTCCAAGGTTGCCTGCTGGCTTCCCAGGCCCTGCCGGGCGAGTCGCGCCTCCCACGACCTTTCAAGTTCGTTGCGTGTAACGAGGGGTGAGTTTCCCTCTGCTGGTCTTTGTTTGCAATGCCAAGTGATATGTATGAGGGTTGGTGTGTCGCTGCACCAAGGACAGCAGTCATCGTATTGGGACGGGTGTATTTTGCTGAGTGTGTGTATGTTGGGATATGTATTCGTTTGTAGGCGTCTCCAGTCCTGGGATTGCCAGCGTGTGAGTTTAGGGTGGGGTGGCGCCATTGTCTGCCTTGCGCGCCTTTGGCTGTCGAGGATATCTCGCGGCAGCGTAGGTGTGAGGTATTCCTCCCGGGTCGATGTGTCCGCGGCTCGGAAAATTAGTCCTCGAGCCAGGCGGTCCGCCCGTTCGTTTCCCTGTACACCTTCGTGAGCGGGGCACCATGTGATGATGTGATCTTCTCGAAGGTTGTTTCCTAGAATGCCTAGGACGCTCCGAGGGAGGACGCCCCTGAGAAACAGTCGGCAAGCTTCTTGCGAATCCGTGAGAACGTGTGCAGATTGCCTCTTGCCCTCTGCCGCTCGTATGGCTAGTGCTATGGCCGCCGCTTCGGCCACGGACGTGCTCTTGGTACGGATCGTAGCCGACGTGATTGCTTCGTTACCTCTAGTGACGACCGCAGCAAATGCTCTCAGCCTCGAGGGGTAGGGAGTTGCGTCTGTGTAGTGAGTGTTTGGGTCGTTGCGTAACCGTTCGAGTGCCACCGCTCTCGCTCGTCTGCGGCCGGCGTTAAACATGGGGTGCATGTTCTTGGGTATTGGGTGCACGTGTATGCGTTCCCTGTCTTGTCTGGGTATTTGGTGCGTCTCCTCCCCGCAGAATTGGGGTGCCAAGGGGTAGTGAAGTCTCTGTAGTAAAGCTCTACCTTGGGTTGTCGAGTTGAGTCTCTCTCTCTGCGCGATCAAGACTGCCGCGGCGTGTTCATCGTACGTATTGTAAATACCCAGACTCTCCAGACGCTCTGTGCCAGTGCAGTCAGGGAGGCCCAGTGCAGCTTTGTAGGCAGTCCGTATGAGTACGTTGGCCTGCTCTGCTTCACATCTGCGTGAAAGCTGGTATGGCAGAGCGTACGTAATGCGGCTGATGACGAAGGCTTCTACCAGTCTCCTGGTGTCGTCCTCCCTCATGCCGTCCTTACTGCGGGCTATTCTTCTTATGAGTCTCGATACGCTCCTGGATGTGTGTTTGAGTTTGTTTAGCGTTGACGATACGCTGCCCGTCTCCTGAATTAGCATGCCTAGCACCCGGAGCTCCTGCACTTGTTTGACCTGGCTTCCGTTGATCTCCAGATTGAGGAGGGGGGAGCGTGTCTGCTGGGTGTTTTTAGGTCTTATTTGTATAAATTCAGATTTTTCTGGTGCACATCTCATGCCTGCCCTTCTCGCGTGTTCGTCAATTGTGTTGATCGCTCTTTGTAGAGTGTCTTGTCTGTGCCCGTAGAAAAGGACCAGAGAACAGGGTGAGCGCTAACCAGTGTTGTACGGAACGGCGTTCCTGGAACTAGTCCCTTTTGGGAGGAACGCCACCGTTCCATCAAGGGTCCGTGGAACTGTAACGGTAACGCGTTACGTTTATGAAGGGACGGCAGAGAGAACGGCTTTCCTTCCGTAAACGTTCCACGGCACTGAACAGACGCACGCACCTACACTGCACATCACGCAGGGTGGATGGGCGACCACGTGAGGCGCAAGGAACACTACCGCTTGCCTGTCACGTGACTGTGGGGCATTTTTTTTTCGTGAGTTCTCCGCTGTATTTTTTATTACACTTTAAGGTTGTCACGTGACGCTCCCTCCTGTAGTTTCTTTCCTCCATGCCGGCCTGCCGCAAAGGAACCATCACGTCAGGATCGCAGTGCCACTCGAGGCACTTCGCGGCGTATGAAAAGCTTCCAGTCCTCACGGGCACCGAACCCTTCCAGCCGAGGTACAGGATGAGCTGTCGCGGTACTTGCTGGTACCAGTTGACTACCCGCTGTCGCAGATGAAGAACTTCGGGGGATTGAACCAACTTTTCCTCAAATACAGCACGGAAGTTCCCTTAATCGCTTCGGTCGAGCGACTCTTCAACATTGCCAACGAAGTGCTAACGAAAAAATCACCAGCCCTTCCCCTGCCGAGAAAATGGGGATAAGTTAAGCTTGGGTCAAGACCGCGTGGTCGCCGGCGTTCTGCTTCGTTTGCCCTAAACTCACGGTCGGCGGCTCTTCGCTGACGTTTGGCCTCAACATCGCGCTTCCGCAACTCGGTGTCCACGGCTCTTGGCTGACGTTTCGCCTAGGCTTCGGAAGCCCTCTCGCTAAAATCGGCGCGTCGACGACGAGCCCTTTCGCGAGCCAGTTCGCGGTGCCGTCAGTCAAACGCAGCCTGCTCCTCGGCGGAACGCACCATGTGCGGCCCTCCTACCCCGGCCGCCGAAACTGATCTGAGGCGAGGGATGCCCGGCCAAGCCCCTTTCCCTTCCCTCCCTGTGACAGACCAAACGACCCGGATTGGTCGAGAGCGTCACGTGATCTGGCGTCCGCGCAGCTTTCCCCGCACCAACTCTACTCTGGAAGCGGAGCTGAAATGTGTGGCCCCGTTATGAGCCCCCCGTGATTTCTTTCTTTCTTTCTTCATTCCTTCCTTTCGTTCGTTTCCCTGGCTCATACGCGCATATCCAATGCGGGTATGCGCCACACGTGATTTTATTATCGTTAATTGTGACGTAACTGACGAGCATGTGATGTTATTGATGTCATGACCTATCAGTCATGTTAGTCATACATTCGTACACTTCCACGCCAATTTTGGTAAATACCAAGCGAACGAGACGCGAGTTTTCGACACGTTTTCGATAGGGTTTTAGCGTGACACCATCACCGCCGCCAACACTTGTGAGGCAATACAAGCTTCGCTTGAAAAACAGGTTCGTCTTCCAGGCACCAACATCGACATGCAACTCTTGCTGAGTTCAAACAAGGTACTTAACTAAGTTGCGAATATGTATTCTGGACATTTCTCTTTCCCACTTATACCGCAATATTGAATTAGCATTAATTAAACACCTACGTATTGTTTCTTTCGATGTGGTTTCTTGTGAAAGAACTTTAATTATATTGGTGCATGTGAGTAATTTTATATTTGTACATCTGAAGCGCAGTATCCTAACTGCGCTTATGAATTGCGCTTATGACATTTGAAGCCAGAAGTGGAAAGTGCCATATGTGTTGCACTTGTAATAGACGAGCACCGAAGTTGCAGTTAGACATGTCGGGAGTATGTCCGGTGCTCCATGAAAGAATTCTTATAGGAGCGCTTCTTGGTGGGTTGGTAATAACTTTATTGAATTGTCCTGCAGTTTTGGGGACCCAGGCTCAGGTCTTCTACGACGGGGCGTCGAGATCTTGTCTCAGCGCTTCTTTGGATTCTTTTATTTCCAGGTAATCTACTGCCGGCGATGTGCAAATTCGTATAATATATGTAGTCAGATGTGAGTTTTAAATTGCTCATTTTATTTCGCCTCAGGATTATCCGACACCATATTTTAATTACAGAATCATAAAATGCAACGTTAATGTAACGACACGTTCCAATTTTCGAAGTGCAGCTGGAATGCGTTCCTTTCGCATTAAAAGAACTTGTAATGGGAACTCGTTTCAATATTTGGAAGGAACGAGGAACGAGTGTTCGTTCCTGTTTTGCAGGAACTTGTACAACACTGGCGCTAACTACCAACTGATGGTTTATTTCGTGACTCAAAAGGCTACTTATACACTCAGCGAACCATGCGACATAAAAAGAAAAGAACAAAAAAAAAGCAACCACACCGGAAATAACCATGTGAAAAACATATTCAGACAGCCTGTCGCGGCAGTACGAGATACGGCCGCTACAGGCTGTCTGAATGTTTTTTCACATGGTTATTTTGGGTGTGGTTTTTCTTTTTCGTGTCACATGGTTTCCTGAGTGTACAAGTAGCCATCTGAGTCACGAAATAAACCATCATTTGGAAGTTAGCGCTCACCCTGTTCTCCAGTCCTTTTCATTACCCCTTCACTCTTCCTTTTTTGCTCGTTCTGAGCTGCGCTACAAGCCTAAAAGTCACGACAGAACAACTCGGCCAAACTGCTACGCTTTGAACGTTTCGACGCTGGTGATCCATTGTGTCGCTGTATTAATTCATTCAGGGAATTAATATTTCCTCTGCTGTAACGCCCAGGATAATTTGGGGTCACTCTTGATTAATAAATAAAGAATGCCAACGCATTACCGTCTACAGGTGTCATAAAATGGATTCTCCCGACAGTTTTTTTTTAAAGTAAATGATTTAATTCAATGTTCCCATGTTTTCTAGCTTTTGTATTTCGGTTTAGATATACTCTACGTATTTATGCCAACACTCACTTCGCAAACACAAGATTGCGCAAGCTGTGGCTTAGAAACTTTTGACGACCCCTGTACATAAGTTGAATTCACTGAAGAGTAGCTAGGCCAGATCGGTCATACAAATGGGAGACGTTATTAGCGCTAACACTGGAAAAGAAAGTCTTTAGGAAAAAGATACGAAGTTGATAAAAGAGGATGGACAAAGACAGGACGCTGGTATGCTTTGCGACTTCTGGTTTCTCAGTATTCTAAGAACCTGTGTTCTTTTTTTCAGGAGCACTGGCACTGTATGGAATACCTTCCGTGCGGCTAGCCCAGCTTTCTTCTTCGTATCACATGGGATCACAAAACCAAGTTGTGTGTAGTGCTCTAGGCACGCCTGGTGCAATTAACATCTTAAAGAAGCCTTGCTAGGTCTGCAATTTACTTTATTTATTTATTTATTTATTTATTTATTTATTTATTTATTTATTTATTTATTTGTGTATGTACTTATTCATACCTCAAGGATTTTGGATATTACCTGAGGGGTGGGCATATAAATGGCGTGAATGATGATGACGACCTTACGAAGCTGAGTCAAACACTGTTTGAGCAGCATTGCAGGCAAATTAGGCTACTGAAATAATTAATTAAAGGTTATGTGTTCAAATATTTGTTGTCCAGAATACCTAATGCACAACGGTGGAATCTGTACGGTTTTGAATCGTGTTAGAATTTATAATCTTCGACTAGCTTCTATTTACTTAGGAAAAAAATGCAATTGCGGGATATAATAAGGGTAGCGAATGAATAACTTAATGACAATACGGCACTTAGGAACAAACCTATGCGGTTCGCAAAAGCTCACTTCAGACAATACATCAGCCATATTGACGTATTATGCTAAGTGCGCCTGTGCGAAAAGCATAGCGTTGTATCAATATCTCACTATACGTGCGCTGTACATGAAAAGTATGTACATGGTGTCCAAGCCATCATCACCAAGTTTTAAGATATGCAAGTTCCACGTAGCTGCACAGAAGCAAAGTAATGTTGTTTGCCATTGCTTGGCGATACTCTGATTGTTTTTTCATTCCGCCTAATTACATAAATAGTCTTAATTATTTGTTCAGCTTCTTGAATATAAGAATTAGATGAAAATGGTAAAGTAGTAAATTGTAGAGCAACATGAAAAACTCTCGACACAGTTTTCTGTAGCTCGGTATGCGCTACATAAAAGTGTTTTTCCGTGCGTGAAAGAAGAACGCGAAAGCACGCAAAGTGCCTCGAGTGGCCATTCCCGCGACAATTTTGCGTGTTTTCGCGCTCTTTTTTCAGGCACGGAAAACACTTTTATGTAGCGCATACTGTGCAACAGAAAACTGTGTCGAGAGTTTTTATTGCGATAGCAATTATATGGACACTCCAAAGCAGATTTCTGCCGTCGGCGTCGCCGTTGCTGTCGCCGTCGCCGTCGCCGTGAGGTTCCGTATGACGTCAATGGAGATGAAATCGTCGCCGCGCGATGATAAGTGGTTCTTGAGGGAAAGGGAAAGGTTGGCGCTATCTTCTGCAGCCCTTGAGGGAGCACGGCTCAGCGCCTCGCCGCGCGCCGCCGAACGCTGTATGTGCGAGTGAAAGGGCGCGAGGGACGCGCGCTTTCACGGGGAGTGAACGAACGGCGGAGAACAAACGCGCGTTCTGTGCCGTGCTCCCTTAAGGGCTGCAGAAGTAGGCGTCTCTTTCCTCCTTTACAATCACCATATATGTAGAGCAAACGCGCCTTCTTCTGACGCACGAAAGGCCGTAGGGGGGAGGGGGAGGGAAGGGAGGCGACGTGTAGCTGCGGCACCAGGTGCCTATTTATATCAGAGGCTCCGGCAACAGTCACCAACGCCGCACGCATTTTGTGCGAACGCGGGCAAAACGCCGACGGCGTCGACAACAGTTCTGCGTGTTGCCGGTGCTGCTGCATGTCCAAGTTTATACAGCTGATAAAGCTACTATCATTACTCCGTATAGCTCTCTACAAATTTGCTATCGCAATTGATGCTTCGCCTTTCAGGTGAAACTGCGACAATTTTTTATGTTCCTCTACAATTTTCTCATCGACGCTTTTCCTCTAATTATATATTTGTAATGTACAATTATTATTTAATAATAGATGTTTATTTAGGTGGAATACCAAAAAATAATTTGAGTGTCTCCAAGCGACGGCAAACCACATTCCTTGGTTCTGTCCAGCTACATTGCATGTGCATATTTTTACATCTTTGTGCATGGTAGTTGGGGCACCCTGTACACATGTTAAAGAGATAACAACGAATATGATGTTGGTTTGTCGCAGGATAGGGACACTGCTAATTAGTAATTTCGAGAAGACATGTTTCTCCAAAAGCGATATGAAAACAGAGTTCACAAATGAAGAATCAGCATCATCCTATGGACAAAAACAGGCACAGTCTCCCGATTCTTTAGCAGTACCGAGCGAGCGTCGACCGGCCAACCGGCCAGCGCCTTCTAACGGCGCGAAGCGACCAGTTCAGAATGAGTAGCGCATGCGTTCAGTGGAAGCGCTCGCCTGCTAGGCTCTTTCCACCAGCACGACAGAGGCCCTGGCACGATTAACTCCTTGCAAGCTCCCCGGCTTATCGGAAGTGACGGCTTCCAGTGAACATGGTGCGCATGCGCTACTGCTGACCTCGTCGCTTCGCGGCGTTAGAAGGCGCTGGCCGGTTGGCCGGTCGATGCTCGCGCGGTACTGTTAAAGAATCGGGAGACTGTACAAAAGAAGATATTGCGCAGTATGAATAATACGCATAATTAAACTAAAGCCAAAAAAAAGGAAAGATGAGCAGGCGCTGCACTAGCGAAAATAGCAGCCACTAAGGCGAAATCTGTCTAATACCACAATGAAGCAGACAATGCCGTTTTTTTTTTACTTTTATTTACGACAACGTCACAGTTCTCAACGTGGTTCGAAGACGGTTACAAAAGCAGCGAATTGAACAGTCACATCCGTTCTGTTTTTTTAGTTGAGTTTTGTGATTCGGTGTACGAAGGCGTATGTAGTATTGTGATATTTCATGGAACTGTAACCCAAAGCCATTCTGCGCTTTCAGAAATAGATGTCACTTCAACATTTGCAGCATTGTATCATACGAGAGGACTTGGAAGCAGGTGCACTGTTACAGCATAGAATGTGCTATTTTCTATTTCTTTTTTTGACCTCCTTAGACCCCTTGTACTATATATTGCGCATTGCCTTCAACGTTACTTTATTTTTTTAAATGCACTCAGAAGTGATTTCGCAAAATATACATTCTGGGCATGAAGTATGGTCCTTGTGTAACTGTAAAGAAGTGTTTTACTGATATTCTTGTCATCCACTGTCCAGAAATTTGGCGCCTTATTCGATCTAGACCTCTATGGCGTCCCACACGGCCGAAAAACCACCTTGAGGTGTGTTTCGAAATCGCCGAGATTGCGTGAGAATACCGGACGCGACAGCAACATGGCAATGTATTACACGTAGTTCCCTCTTCATCTCTGTTATACAAGGAAATGCAGTTTCTACCATAGCAAACATGAGGAGATGATGGAGGTACCACGTACACGCAGATGCAGCTTTTGGCACCTGATGGTGGTATTTAAATTTTAAAAATGGTTCTTCAAGTTCATACCATAACAGTAGACAATAAAAACCACCTTGAAGAGCGATTATGTCCCATAGCTGTGTTCGTGTCTCGGGAGGTTGAGCAGTGGATACAGAATATAAATGTTGACTCAATCAAGTGACTACAATCTTTATTAGTTTTCTGTGTCCTATTTCCCACAACCCAGGAATATACTGTGATTGGGAAGCACTACCAGCTCTATTTGGTAGAAAAGAGCCTCTTAACTCATCTTTTTCCTAAATATAATTTATATGCGCAATAGAGTGTAGTATACGCATGAGCCTGGCACAGAACGTTTTATGTGGGGAAATCGCCTAGTAGTAAAAAAAAATAAAAAACACGCGCAGGAACCAGCAGATATTTATTGTGTAATGAAGAGTAACCTGTGTCTCAGCAGCATCGCCACCGGCATGAGCTCGTGGTTGTTGTCCTTGGCCGAACGCTTGTGACTGCTACCTGTTCGCCTGCATCCGTGGCTAATAAACCTCTTAGCAATTGTAAAAGTCGGTGATGTTTTGAGCTACATTCCGCGTTCAAACATGGTGCCCCCAATCAGCCCACCGGCAGCTGTGTAAATTACACTGCAGCGTAACTTCACCGGAGTGAGCAACGATGCAAGGACCAAGAAGCTTCCTGTAACAATTATGGCGAAGAATTTTCCCGCTGGTATAAATTAGCTATCATGGCAACAGTAGGTCGTACATGAATGTATCTGTATAATTATGCTCGTGGGTACGAGCGACCTTGTGCCATTATTTTTACTCTGTCTTAAAAAATGCTTATGAAAACTGACTTCTAAACCCGGCAACACGATAGTTGTCATGCACAGGCACAATCCTTGCGACATTTCTTTATATAACACTTCAAATTTGTTTAAATAATCAGCTTGCATATCACCTGAGCAGCTGGTAGCCAGAAGAACAATGTTTCAGGATGTCTACTCCCTGGCTGTTATTTCCATTCTTCGTAAATGACCATTGTTGGAGCTGCCGTAGGCAGCGTAAGAGTGCCTTTATTTAGGTTTTATAGAAGAATATGCGGGCGTGAAGTCATCTCGGCTTAATCATTCGGGGAATCAAGATTCGCCCACACGCTATTGCAACAGCAACTGACGTCGCTGCCCATTTCTCCGCGCCCAAACTCGTTGCGCACGTCATAAGAGAACCCCCTCTGCGCTCCACCGTGAATCGGCGCCTTTAGCCTCGGCACATTTTCTTGCTCTAACCCGCTCTGCTCATTTGCTGCTACTGAGATGATCACGAAACTCCGCGAGAGAGACAAGACAGCTATGGTTTTGAAAATAAATCCCAGATCTGTCGCTACGACTCTCCCGTGCGGAAAGTGATCGCACGTTCCTGGAGAAAATAGGTGTCATCTGTTTTGCTTGCACACAACTCTGCTTTAGAGCTATGACACTTTAGCACAACCTTATTCGGAGAGCACAATATGCCGAACGTGGCCTAATCCTGCTGAAGCAACATACATTTGTTAGCACTATACGATTCTTGGAAGATGTTAACGTCATCGGGCAAGAGCAATATGCAAAGGAGATTTTGCTTCTTACGCAGCATTGTTCAGCAGCAAACAATACACAAGTGGTAAAAGGACGGAAACTTGTAGCCCAGTGCCGGAGCAATAAGCGGACAAGTGGCTAAACATTACAATAAAGTCAGGAACTACGCTTAGACTAAGCTCAGGCAACCATATTTGGTGACTAGGAACCTGAAAAGTCTGCCAAGCAGCATAGAGTTCACTCAGTTGACTTTTGCCTTAAATCGTATTTAAACATGACGTAAATCATAAAAGATTCAAATGGGAAAGCTTGTTTTAGGAGCTTGAATTTATAAAGTTCTTGGAAGCCCTCTTTAGGGAATATTCTTCTACGCAGTTTTTCTACGCAACTTCTAGGGCTTTTTTGGCTGTGGCAACTTTGATGCCATGATATAGCTGGAGGTACTTTATTCGCCAGTTTGTGATAAAAAAAAAGAGCCGAGCAGACCGTACTTGAAAACTATGTACTCGAGTTATAATGATGCTTTTATTTTCCGCCTCTGCTTTATGTTTCCTGTTAAAGTGTCGCATCTTAAACAAATGCATTTATGAGTAACGGGTAGCCAACTGTAAATAGTTCACTTACTCTCGCTGGCTTATGTTTATTATCTGTCAATGTGATTCAGTAAGGAATTTTTATTACCCAGATATAGTAAAATACGCCTAAGATTTTTTCGCATGATTGTTCACTTCTTAGCCATTACACGTAATTTGTTCTTCTATATTTGCTTGGTCGACGGCACGCGATTATACCACTATGAGCTGCAATCAGCTTGCGAAAACCTTAAGTTTTTATTCGACGTGCAATTCCTTGTGTGCGGCAACAATTTTTTGCCAACTGTCTTTAAGTAATTTAAAACGAAATTGGGACCCTTCCATCTGTCCGGCACGAATCTCTTTTATTGTGCGTTCTTTATGTACGTGCCACTTTTCTTATATGCACGTATCCCAGGCATCGAACTCAGGCATCTGTGGTTCCAGATGAGCACGCTTCCGTGAAGCCACGGCTGCTCCACGGTTCTGGCTTACTAAAGGTGTGTCTATTGCGTGCCTGATTGCACACGTCACGTGGTCACAAGATACGCACTCGTGCCACAACTCGCGCGTTCGTTGTCGCCTTCTTCCCCAGATGGCTCCGATGTCAGCGTTCCCATTCTCAAGTTCAACTATTTCAGAAGCGACTGCAGCTGCTGTAGAAAAGTCGATGGCTAAGGTCATGGACCGGCTCGTTGAAAGTGTGATTGATTGTACATCGAGAATTGTTTCCGCACAATTTATCCAGCTGCTGCAGACAACTTCTATACCTCTTGCAGTGTCAAAATCTAATGCAGTGCCTGAGATCAGCGTGTCCAATTGCCCAATGAGGAGTAAGGAAAATGTTCCGTCTTCTTTACCCGACAAGGAATAAAATGTAGCTGGTCCCAGTAGTTTGGACTTAGATGATGCGTCGAGCATGAATGTGGAGTCGCGGGAACCCAAACGTCGCGGGTACCCCGTGAATGCTGCCTCAGATTCTCGCCCCAATTCAAAACCTATGAAAAGCCCTAATGTTTTAGCATTTTATTTCATCCAATAATACAATACAATGATGTTTTTATTACGAATGTTTGAGTACTAGTGACGGAATTATAATGAGTCGTGCCTTCGTTATCGGGGTAGCATATGAATGTCCCAGGGGAGTGGTCTAATCATGTCCGGCATTCAACTCAATTTCTCGATTACTAAAGCTCTGTTAGTGACAATCTTGACGCGTACGAGGTTCTCGAGCACTAATCTATCACTTAAGCTCAACTTAGTATTTGCCTTTAGTGCCACTTAAAAGCACACCTTTTGTGGGATACACGGATACTTAAATAACAATGGTTATTAACGAGGACACAAGCAGCAGCAATAGCATGTTGCAACTGAAATCAATTCAGTAAAGTGATGATAGAACGACAGCATGAAGACGGCATGTCGACGATGCAATGACGTCAAGGCAATTATTATCATGGCGTCGTTGATATGCGCTCATCTTCATGCCATCGTGGTTGCTCCGTCGTAGTCATTTCTTTATCAAGCGTGACATCTATATAACCAAGAGCAATTGTAGTTTCTTTGCCTGTTTTGAGGAGTGAGAGGGCTGTTGAGATAAGTAAACAATAAAATCAATTTGTAACAAAATAGTTTCAATAGCTCGAAACTGCTACAGCACAGTGATTTGTTAAGAAAGAAAAAGAAACTTTGATATTACACTCGCGCCAAACAAAGCAGAAGCTATATAAAGTCCGAAGCACGCTCTTTCTAATACAAGAAACGATGTTTCGCCTTCTGGATCATGTGCATTACCAGTGGAGTAAGATGACCGGCGAAGCGCTGTGCTTCTGATAGGAGCCGAGCCGAGGAGCCCGTGGAGCTCTGCTCGCCTTTAGGCTTGTACAAAGATGCCAGGCGGCCGCCGTACCATTTTCTGTGCCCGCCCACGCCAGACTAATCAGACGTAGTATCTGCAGTCACTTCTGGTGGCTCTCGTCCATAGACGGGTCTCAGCAACAATTACCGAAAATGCCCCTAAGTTGGAAGCACTTGTCGTACTAGTGATATAATAATTTACCAATAGTAATTACAATAGCGTGTTTGGCGAGGTTTAGAACGCAGCAAGTGAATAATGACAAATCAACAGTATAGAAAGGCGAACATATGGGAGCCGCTGCGCTCGTTCAAGCAAGACTTACCGCAATGCGTCCGTTTCTCACGACTTCCGAAAAAAATCAATACGGCACGCAGCTTTCAGGTGGATCGAGGGGCAGAGCGCAGTGTTTGACCTAAAACGACAAGTCTGGCGCATGCGTCAGGGGTCTGCTACGTACCAGACGTGTGCACCAGACCGGCCGTGGAACTGCATAAAGATCAAGCAATTGTCATCTCATTCTTAACAACTTACAACCAAGCGCGTGTTGAAGAATATTGTTCTCCTTTCAGCTGCACCAAAAAATAACAATATTGCTTTATTCCTCTTACAGGGTAATTGGTCATGGTAAGAAAACCATGCGTGCCTACACGAATACCTATCTGCACAATACAGTGCAGATGGCTATGCGTGTAGACCGTCTAGGTTTATGTGTGCTGTCTTGGACTAAGCCATATCGGGCAATGACGTAGTTTCTGTAAAGCGAAAGCGTGCGGGAGATGTCCGGAGAAACCCGAGTTTGTGTTAAAAATCAAAACGGAATTGAGGGCATTGATATTGTGGGCACTGTTTCGAAGAGCGGTAGTAGCCACTGTGCCCGCTTTATTTGACATAGTGTAAGTGAAGTACTCAACGGTGACACCATAACAAAGACTCTTGCCTACTAGTTTGTTCACCGCAGTTTTCAGGTGATATCTAGCAGGCCAGGAAATGTAAGACGCATTGCCCCAGTGTTCCTCCTTTCCCTGTCGCCACCGTTTACTGATTAAGTGTGTGTCTTGTAAGCAAATTTAGCGCTGCTTCTGAAGCGCTTTGAAAGTCTGTATTTGTTGTGCTGCTGCTCGCTGGGACATACCGAAAAAAAATATACCTGAAGTACGTGCAGTAACGACGCACTTAACCTGAAGAGGCTATAGAATTGGACTTAATGGATCACAGACTTTCTCGAGACTATGCTTTGTATGAGCTATCGCCCTATTCTTTTCTTACGTTGCGGCACGTTCCAGCCTAACACAAGCAACCCATGTCTCGAACAGGCAGGACATAGCTGATAAAAAAAAACTTGGGGCTCGTCATTGTGAAAAATAAAATCTTGCAGATATTGTGTTCCCCACTGCTTACATGCTCTCGTCGCAGACTCTGCTTCTGTGCCTGCATCTAAAAAGAAATTGGAGAGAAGGAGCGGAGGCTGCCCTCCTGGATGCCATTTCAGTTAAAGCAAACAATCATGAGGGACTGCGCAGCCGTTGTCGTGCTCGTCACTCTCACACACGTTACTGTAGACGCCGGTATTCTTACATCGATATGTGAGTACATTTTGCTCAACTATTCCAAGATTCGCATGTTCGATACGCATAGTGAACGTCAAACACAAGTATGCTCTTTCAGGAGCATTGGTGTCGTGTAAACTACGTAGAAATCATTACCTGCTGCGGTACGACAAGCCATACTGCGCGTATCGTCAACGTCTATCTGTAATTAATTTAGGCAATTGTTACAGGAATATAGAAGTTCTGGCGAATCTTTGCAGGGATTTTAAATGCTTAACTAAGTAATTATTTATTCAAAATTTACGCAGTTTAGAAGTGCGCAATTAAAATCTGTTGCCACTCATTACATTTCCTTTTCCTCTAGGCTGCCTGCATAGCATTATTTTCGAGAACTGAGGCCATCAAATAGATTGCACAATGAAGTGTAGTCTGTGTCGAGTATAAAAAATTACAGAAATGCTGATTGGAAGATGTGATAATAGTGCAGTAGCGGATGAATTGTTGCGTTTGAAAAAAAAAGAATGGTGACGTTGCCGTCGCCACGTCAAGACCGTAATAAAAAAGGAACATAAACAAAGAAAAAAGCTGCAGTGGGACAAAAAAATAGAAAAACGGTTGTCATGGCGTTTCGGCTCAGTTGATACGATATTGTATCGGCAAAAGAAATGCATAATTGGTCGAGTTAACATGTGTTCTCGTTATAGTAGGGTAATGGTTGATGATTCTTAGCGATGGGTAGACAAGCATAAGGTAGCTAAGTAAGAATCCTTCGCATTAGTAGACAAGTTTCAGATTTTGTATAGTATTTTTTCTATTTCCAGGTATCGGCAAATGATGGCTGCTACCTATGTCCAGAATAGACCTGTCGCAAAAGCATTGATGCTTCAAAACAGCAAAGAAGATTTCAAAGCTATACGACATTAAATAACGCGTCAATGTTTTCGTAAGCAGTCCTGAGCTGCATATGAATTACCTTATCCTTCTATGTTGAAAAGCCTCGAACAGCACTGATGACTACTCCCGGTTCACTGCGCAATGCTTTCATCTGAATAAATATGTTAAACTTAGAGCAATTGCACATATTATACCTGTTTCAATATTTATTCTAGTATCGGGCTCAGCAATGTTACGGAAACCGGCTCTACCTAAGCTGCCGAAAATTCCGAAGATAGTGCGAAATTTGGGTAAGTATACTACTGTCTCGCTAAAAGATAAAAAAGAATCTGCATTTGATATCAGCAAGGAAGTAGGAGTGAGAAAATATTCGAAGTTTCGAACACAAATCGAATACAAAGCGCACTAACTTTTCCTATTCGAAAATAAACTATTCGGTATTTTTGAATATTGAAAATTCACCAAATATTTCGCAACAACCGACTGTTAAAGTCTGGTTACTCTTCTCCCTGTGCTAAACAAAATATCTGAAGTTATCGATAGTAAAACAATGACATAAGTTTTCGGTGCAATGCAGAAGCAAGTGAAGTAATGCGGACTTTGTTTACGCTTCCGCTGCGGAAGCCTGCTTGAAAATCGGAGGTTTTTGCTTGTAGTCTGCGATTTAGTGATTTCTCACTCCAGTCATGAAGCAGGTATATCGCTTACGCTACAACGAGTGATGTAAATGCATCTTTTGAATGCGTCTAGGGCACACATTTCCTTGAGCACTTCCTTTTCTTTTTCCGGCACTCCTGTTGGTTGCCAAAAGTAGTGAGGATAGGTTAAGCTTTTGGAACATTTTCTATACAGCAGGCACTCATTATAAGAAAGGTTGTAACCAGGCACATAAAAATGTTGAACGGCTATTCCTCTAGCTTTTTCAAATAAAATTAGTTACCTTGTGCCTAAAACTGTTCCTTTATTTCTGTTATTTGGGCATCTTTTTCGCACAAGTCATAAGAGAGTAATAGCTCAGCAGGTTTACGGGCCAGCGGGCTCAGCGGGCGAGCGGGACGCCACTGCCAGTGTGCGGTACTAATCGATAATCGATCAATAATCAACAAATTCCAATACATGCTGGCGATGACTTGGTGGTGCTTAGCCTAGCCTAAATACGTAGCCAATACCTTGCGATAGGCAATCGATAGCCAATAAATAGCTGATCGATAATCGACAAATAATCATTAAATTCCGGTAAATGCTGGGGATGACTTGGTAGTGCTTAGCCTATCCCAAAAGCCAGGACTAGCTAGGTGCCATCGGCTCCGCTGTCGCTTTAGCATTGCACCTCCAGTGCAAGCTACGCTAATATTTTATATTCTTTTTCTTTCTGTCTATAACTAGCTTCCCCAGTCCTCTGCAAGTCCTATGCACAGAGCTCTTTACGAGAAATTACCATATGATTTACCTCCCTGCATTTAATGTCCTTATTTATTTAATTAAAATGCCTTTCTTGGCGAGTTACCCCCACATTTCTGTACCGTGTATGTCTCTAGCCTCTTTCATGGGCCGATCCCGGAAATAACGCAGTCTAAAAATGTGCGCCAAACCCGAATATAGATGTGAAACCGGTGCTCGCAGTGGTTTTGGTACCGGTGGCACTGATGGTAGAAGTTGTACCAATGGTTCTGTATCTGAACAAGGTGGTAGTGGTGGTAAGGGGGCTTGTCGCATTCTTTTATGGCAGCTACCGTTTTCAGACGCTGTGGGTGCTTGATAATCATAGAAGTATATTAATTGGCAGAAGGTTGGGAGATGGTGAGTTCTTGGTATCACTACGTGAGCGGAAGCCCCTCGCTCTCGGCGAATTCTTTGGCCCACTCGCTCGCTCGGAGTTGTACTGCCCGGTTTGAGTTTAACAGCACGGCCTACCACCGCTAGGCAGAAAGGAGCTCACCCACTTCGGTAGGATGGGGGTCCTCCGGACAATTCCAAAGTATGTCCAATTATGTCCGAAGTGTGACAATTCCAAAATAATTCCAATTCCAGACGAGTGCAGGAGGGAAAGTATTGACCGGGTTGGGTGTATGTGAGACTCTACTGCCGGGTTGGGGAAAGAGTGGGTCTGTAACTGACGCCAGATGATTTTCTGGGCCTTGGTTAGGGACCGGTGAGGAGGTGGGTGGAGTTGCCTAATTAGGTGATAGTGGTGAATCCTCGGGTGCTATTGACGAATCCTCGGGTGCTAGTGTTGGCTGCCTCGTTCCCCGAGTTGAAGGAGTGGGCTGGGCCAAAGATCAGTGCATTCTGTCAGTCGGAGGGGATATGGGGTGTAACGGAGGAGGTGGAGGGTAGTGGAAAATATGCGGCCCTCTGAAAAGTCCGTATGGCGGCTTTCGTGGCGCTGAAAATCGCATTGGCGGTGGTGTTACCTATTGCTGGAGCGATCGCACCTTCCTCCGCAATTTTTTTTTTTTTGGAGGGAGGGGGGGGGGGGGGGGGAGGCTGAGTATATAGTTGCAACCGCGAGCGAGGTGCCGGTCCCAGTTACCGCTGCCAGCGCGAACGCATCGTGGGTAGGTTGGTGCATCGACGTAGATGGAGCTGGAGTACAGGGCATACTACAGCGAAGCTGTTTATATCTTGCGTTCCGTGCATTTTTGTTCTGCATGTGCAAAAGCCCAGGTACCGAATTTGACCACAAATCGTTTGAATCTATGCAAAAGCTAATACGTCTCATCGCTTGGGTATGCATTATGGGTAGATTAGTTATCAGTAGGCACCGTTTTCAAGAGCTGTTGACTCCCAGGTAGATAGTAAATGTTTCTCAAAGATTTTCAGCGTTCCGAGCCGCGTCGGCCATGTCTGCATTCGCAACGCCCTCTCGTTATCGGCGTTCCACGTGCTTGCGCATCTAGTTTCCTTTCCTGCTGCTCTCCCGTGGTGGCGGTGCCATGGGAATGCCCCGCTTGTCTAGTTTCCTCCGGCTCCTCGGGGCGGCGGTCCCGTCGTCCAGGCGAATGTAAACAGGCTGTTTCAGCGAACATTCAAAAATTTTAAAGGTTACCTGTGGCAGTTAGAACAACGCTAGTTCATGAGCTGGTCTACTCGAAGAGGTGGACATGCACAAAAAATTGCGTTATCGACTAATTATAAAAATTCACTAATTATGTTTGTAACTAATTGTCTTATGGCCCTTATTGCAATTTACAAATTCTAGCAGTGGAGTTCGCAAGGCGGATCCACTTGGACCAATTCTCAGGATGACACCAATTTCGATATATTAATTCCCGAACTTTCCGGAGAAATGCATTAGCATTCCAGTTGCTTTCTTAACAAAACGTCATTTTATCCATTGAAGGACAAAATTAACTGGAAGGCCAATGCATTTCTTCGCAAAAACCGGGAATGAATATCTCGAAACGGGTGTCATCCTGAGAATTCGTTCCAAGTGGATCTGCCTTGGGAACTCCTCGGTTACAATTTGTAAATTGCAATATGCGCCAAAGGGCAATTAGTTAACAACTTAATTCGTGATATTTTTTAAATTTAGTTGAATATGCATTTCAATTTTTGGTGCATGTCCGCCTCCTCGCATAGACCAGCTCATGAACTAGAAGTCTGTTATCTACCATAGGCAACCTTTAAACATTTTTAAAGTGTTCGCTGAAACACGCTGCATAGAAAACCAGAAAGACAAGTTGATGTTCTCCGCACCATTCGTGCCATGTAAGTGTGTGTACGTCCATTTCGTAAAGATGACCACCCGACCAAAACAAATGTGTTCGTACATCTGTTCAAAAATCTGTGTCACCTCTGTGTCATGCGTTAAATATCTACGCTGGTCATCCACCTTTACAGAGTGAAATGGTTCATAATTCCTTGGCGTGCAGAGCACGTGCTTTTGCCGTATGGCGTCCCTAATTATGGATGGGGTGCATATTCTTAAGAAGGGGTTTTATTTATTACGCGTTGTCAATTTGTGGTGAGTTGAACAATGCTCCGGGTATGAGGACTCGAAGCTCATGTTTAGGCGGTGGAGTATAGCCCCAACCGATCGTGTGCGGGTGAGGTGATTGTACTGTCACATGTAACAGGCCGCCGGTGGCGCGAAAAAGAAGAGGAGCACGCGATGCCCGGTGTTCCGAACTGCGCGAGCGCGCGAGGCGCACGAACCGAGGCATAGTCGAGGGATGAACGGCGCTGTCCGTGGAGTTTTCAACGTGGCACGGGGTCAGGAAGGTCGCATCGCCAGCTCCGCTCTGGCGACGGGAGACTTGAGGGTCTGGCTGAGTCCGCGACGCTGGCCGTCCAAGGTGTGGCCGTCGACCTCGGCAAGTTCGGGCGAGGCTCCTGGACGGGCTGCAGTTTCTCACGGCAGGACCAGGCACCCCAGAGAGGATCCCCCTTCAGCGGCAGACCGGCACGTTTGATTCTCCTCGGGACGCCACGTCGGCACTCCTGAAGAAGTTGCGATGCATCCCGACGCTAGGCCTAGGCAGGTGGGCCTAAGCTACGGCGAACGCCATCGCTGACGGGCTGACGAGCTCATCACCAACGAAGTACCGACGAGCTCACCACCGACAAAAGAGAACGCGAGTCGTCGGCATTTACGGCAGCATCGACACCCGAAGGAATACGACTTGGACCCGACGTAAGGAACTTCAAGTCAGCGGTCCGTAAGAGCCTACGTTTTTGATTGCGACGCAGTTAGGCCGGGGCCAGGGTGGTCAGACTTGGACGAGTCATGGATAGGACTGACTTAGAGACATTAAGGCGGAGTTAGGCTCCGAGATAGATTATTTTCTGGGAGTTTTGGTATTTAGTCAGAGTTTTGTATTTTGTATTGAGTAAGCATTTTCGTTGAGTTATGTCTTTAGTTTTGAGTGCCTTTAGTTTTGACTTTCGGTTTTAGTGTTGTGTGTCGCGTGTGTTAACCGTCCCTGTACATATTAAATCCTCGTTTGCTGTGCCGCCGGTCGTGTCTCTCCTCCATCGAGAGTAGCGCATGCACGTAACTCTCCACACTCCCGAGTAAAGGTGACATGTACTAAGAAGTGAGGTGGGCATCGCAGTGTTCGAGGAGAGTATAGTGGATTCCTGAAGCGAGTAGTCTTGCTGTGGAGGTTGTCTGTGGGAGATATACCACCGACTTATAGGCTTGGCGGATGAGACCATCTATCTTTAGTTTCTGGGCGGGAGTAAGGTATAGGAATAAGGTAGTGTCTTGACATAGTGGTTATGGAATACTTGTGCCAGTCAGAAGAAGTCAGCCTCCTTGATGCTGTGATGTTTATTTGCAATTCACCAGATGAGACGGGTGTTTTGACTGAGCGTTGTTGCCAGTTTAACAATGGTCTCAGTGTTGCTCTGGAGGAACACCCCCAGACCGCGGTTGGTGAAGACCTCTTTTATGGGGAGACAGCCTGCAGTTATTCAGAGGAGAGGACGGCCCCTAATGGGTTGCCCCCTGATGACCAGGAGTACGTAGTTTTGGTGGCAGCGCTCGAGTTCTGTCCCGAGGTCTGAACCTCGATTACGCTGACCGCATTCTGCAGGGGCTTCACTTGGCCGTCATGGCCCGCGGTTATCCACAGGGTGATATCGTCCGCCTAGAAGGAGAGATGTAGGCCCAGAATGATGGCGAATTTAGGGGGCAGAGTGATGAGGGCGAAGTTAAAGTGAAATAACGAAATCTATGGGCTGTCCAGAGGGCCCACGATGTCGCTGAAGGGCTGTGCCTAACGGTGCCATCGTGGGTGCGGCCCGCCTCGGATTGAAAGAGTCGAGCCTGAGGACTTTTGTAAATAGTTTGCATTCACACACACACACACACACACACACACACACACACACACACACACACACACACACACACACACACACACACACACACACACACACACACACACACACACACACACGCACAACCGAGCCGTGCGATGTGCCGCGGCTGCCTAAGAATATTGGACCCGACTTGAGACTATCTAGCGTGATCTCGGCAGTCTGACCGGAGAGGAACTAGCCTATGTAGTTGAACAAGCGTTCGCCGGGGTTGACGAAAGAGAGGTCCTGTTGCCTTCGTGGGCAACCTGGTGCCTTCGTGCAACAGGTTGTCGAAGGCTTTGGTTAGGTCAAGCCCGCGTTAAATCTGTGTCACAACCAGCAAATATGTGTCAATTCCTCAGAATTATTAAACGCGCGTCAGGAGGACATTGATTGCGTGGGATCAAGCTGTCGCAAGAAATGCCACGTCTTTTCCAGCTGAGCTGTATATCTCTACCCTCCCATAGAAATTTTCAATGTCCGCGCCTCGAAACTCCCGCACCCTCTATAAGGAGGCAACGCAAACCAGCAAAGCATGTGCTGACACCTGGCGTAGCAAGAGGAAAGCTAAGAAACCGCCCAATACTAAAGTCCCTTGATCTTCAATGTAGCGACCCTCTCCTCCGCGCGCACGCTTTCCTCCTCAATTCTCCTCAGATTTCTCCCCTCCCCAGGGCGGCGCGGCGCGCACGGCACGTTGAATCCTCCAGTGGGTCGCTGCAGCCGCATTAGAATCAATGTGCGCGCTTGTTTAGTCAAGCGTTATATGGCAATTTATCCCTTGTGAAACTGCCGTGACGAAAGTGTGCTTCCGATAGAACGGCGTGACAATTTTTTTGAAGACGCTCCGATAAAAACAAGCGGAAGCGATCCGAAAAAATGAGTACCAAGCAGTGGCTGAGCGGTTTGCCTCTCCATTGCCACTTAGGCTGTTTGTAACGCGGAGGTGTATTGAGCGGATATAGTAAGCAGCATAGAATATACACGACAATTTTTTTTTCATAATCGTTTCTCTTAAAACGCTCAAAGAAGGTAACCAAGAAGACATGTGATAGTTTAATTAAAGCGAATTCGCGTGGGCCAAAAGCCTTTGTACCAATGTCACTGTGCAAAATACGTGCTGTGTTTGCGAAATAGGCACGCGCCTGTATTCCGTAACGATGAAACAACGAGAAATTGTATTCCATCACCTCTTGGACTGCCCTAAGGCTCTAAAAAAAGAGAAAAAAGAGGCTGATTGCTCACAGGGAAGCTTCTAAGACTATGGCAATTGATAATAAACTTACAACATTCAAGATGTAAAAGTTTATCAGAGTTCAGGGAGATTATAAAAATCGCGTGGCTTGTACGTTATGAGCATCCGCGAATAACACATGCCCGATACGTATAACTTCGCTTTCTTGCGTACGGCTATTTACTCCATGACGGCTGCCAACATATCATTAAGCGGTTGTTAATCGACCTAACTTTATTTTCACTTAATCAACTCACGTTCATAAGCCTGAGTGCCCCATGTGGTACCACACTTATCTTCTTCAACGAACGCAACAGATCTGCACATATCTCTACGTGTATGTGAGACATGCGACCGATCCCACCGACCGATGTGCGCATGCGCCGGGTTTCCGGAAGTAGCACTGCCACCATCTTGGTTGTAGTCAACTGGTCAACCACACCACCGCAGTCCGCGCTCGTTGAGTACACAGTAAAAGTTTTTACACCCAAAAGGGTGTAAAAAGGGTGTAATTTAATTTTAACACCCTTACTTACACCCTTTCACACCCTTTTGTCATTATTTTACAATACTACACCCTATATATAGGGTGCGTACATCTTTTGCACCCTCCGATTGGCACTAAGGGTGTTTCTTTATGCTCGAGAAGGGTGTAAGTGACGCACAAATATGTATGCGTACACACATGTGTGCGCATGCGTCTTCGACAAAGGCTATATATAACATGCCCAGAGTATTGGTGATAATAAAGGCGCTTTATTCGGTAATACAGTGTTCAAGGCAATTCATGTTAAGTGTATCTATCGTAAAGTATTAAAATCCATATGTACTTATTGCAATCGGCTAGCTTTCATTTTCAATTTAAAGAGCATGCGGTAATTACAAAATTCAAGTCAGCCTGTACGCAAAATGCACCCAGTAAGTGCGAACTTGGTGAGCGAATCAAGTTTTTAAGATATTCCTTCGAAAAGTGCTTGCATGACGTTCTCCTTTCTATTTTTCGAGAAAAGCTTTTTGGTGCATATATGTGGAACACCAGTGCATTATGCGACACTATTCAGGTGTATATTTTGCGAGGCTGGTGCCGCTGACAGCATTCCTGTCAAATGGCTAAACTTCACATATTGTCTCGCTTCAATATTGAAATAACAATATGACCTATCAAAATATTAATGAAAAAGTATTTTTATGGATATCAGTCCTCGTAAAATATACGTTCTAACATTGATAAAAAGTTATGACACAACTCATTATTTACCCGTTCATTACATGCACCAACCACCCCAAATTAGCACTACACTAGATAGATTGCAGTGCACTGCATTGCAACACAGGGGCACTGGGGTTTGCCATCCCCAGTAGGAAATCGGACGCTTGTCTGGTTGACTTGGTTGCCTTTCCTCTCCTTGCTTTTTCTATCCCTTTGAACAAACTGCACTACCTTGTCGAAGAGGAAGCGTTATCCTCTTTCAGAGTTAAATAATTTGTCGAGTAATAATTTTACAGTTCCAGCAACTACAGCATAAACTGGAAAACGAAACCGAATCTGATTTGTTCTCCGTGCTCACAGAGCGCGGCACCAGGTGGCACCGTGCGCTGCGCCTCCGGTCTCGAAGGATCTAACAAGCGGTTGATGCAGCTGCGAATGTGTAGTCAGTCGGCTTTTATCGTTTTATGTTGTGCAGATTGTTAGTTCACCGTAAATATGTCTTGATTTGTACTCAAGAGTGGAGCAAGGCCCCAAGGAACAGACATTGACGCAACGGGAGCGAAGAACAGAAGCGATGGATGGTTACGCTGGTTGACTCTCGGCATGTTCAAAATGGCGAAGTTCCGAATTTGTCGCTGTGTGACGTGCGCGTGTGTGGTCGTGGTGTGCCGTCATAGCGCGGGGATAATTGTGCTGAATGTGTTTCACTTCGTCTACAAAACTCTGCACGCAATGGCATCGAAGAAGTCGTGTGTTCAGGTGCACGTATGTGCATGCTTGGATACTGAAAGCCTGCCCTCAACGGTAGCGCTAAGCTCAGCCGTGTTGGCTCAGCGCTACCCCCTCAACGGATGTTCAACAGTCTACGTGCTCGTAACTTGCTCACGAGGTAAGCCCGTTGTCATCTTGTTTGTATGTGGTAAGCCGGCGTCGCGATCAGAAATATTCTTTAGAAAATGCCAGTAAACGGCGTCTTACGGCAAAAAGGACGCGTGAATGGGGAAAAGGATTACGTTCGGGGTAGATTATTCGTTGGCGTCACCTATTCTCGCACGGGCGCGTTAGCTCGGATGGACATACTCACGCCTGCGGCGCTCGTGCTGTATTAGTCATGCCGGATTATATAGCTTTCTCGCGCCTCTACCTTCAAAATAACATCACTGATTTTCCCGGGGGAGCAGTAGGGGCCGTAGTGGAGACCGGGACTACTGTCCTGGAGCAGTATTTTCGCTCATGCCAGCCTTTTCGTATGTGTTAAGCTTCTCTGCAGCCTAAATTGTTTGCAGTTAACTCTGCATGACATTATACTTGCTTGCGTAAGTGTCACAGCTGTCACCCGTTCGTCGTTGGCGCGAAGTCAATCGACGGGGTATACAAGCCGGTTGGTCGTTCCGTATGCTCTCCGTGACTTTTCAAAACATATTAACTCAAAGAAAATGCCTAAACTGCTCCCCCGGGAAAATCAGTGATGGTATTTTTAAGGTAGAGCGCCGTAAGGCGTGAGAAAGGTATAATCTGGCATGGCTGACCCGCAGGCGCGGGAATGGCTGTCCGAAATACCGCGCCTGTGCGCGGAGAATAGGTTACGCCAACGAGGAATTTACCACGTTTGATCTACATGGTAGTGCGGTCCCCTCGATCGCGATCGAAATTTTCTGTGTGACGATTATAACCTCTTGGTTTGTGATTGCTATATTCAGCACTTTTATAAAACAAAGATATTCTTGAATCAAAGGGTAAACAGAGGTTTTACAAGTAAAAAAGAACAAGAATTTTGTGCAATTGTATTGCACATATTTGTGTGATCATTGAAGCTAACACGAATTGTCATCTGTTTACAGACCTCCTTGCTGTTGCAACTATGAGGACAATTGCTTCAAATGGGAAGGAACAACCAGCACTGCCAGCGCTATTTGTACATGAGGACGTATGTTCCTTCACATTTTTGTTAATGAAATCGGATCTAAACAATGCTGTAATTCCTCAAATGGCCTCAATCGTAGAAACAATTTGGCAACTGTGTAAAGATCCAGATGCCTTTTTTTTAATGTGAACATGCTACCTAATTTCACCACCTATTTATTCATTTTTATTTATTCATGCTACCGTTAAAGGTTGTGTTAAGCTTCTCTACAGCCTACATTGTTTGCAGTTAAGGCTGCATGACAATATACTTGCTTGCATAAGTGTCCGGCTGTCACCCGTTCATCGTCGGCGCGAAGTCAATCGACGGGGTATACAAGCCGGTTGGTCATTCCATATGCTCTCCGTGACTTTTCAAAACATATTACCTGAAAGGAAATGCCTAAACTGCTCCCCCGGGAAAATCAGTGATGGTATTTTGAAGGTAGAGCGCCGTAAGGCGTGAGAAAAGTATAATCTGGCATGGCTGACCCGCAGGCGCAGGAATGGCTGTCCAAAATACCGCGCCTGTTCGCGGAGAATAGGTTACGCCAACGAGGAATTTACCACGTTTGATCTACATGGTTGTGCGGTCCCCTCGATCGCGATCGAAATTTTCTGTGCGACAATTATAACCTCTTGCTTTGTGATTGATATATTCAGCACTTTTATAAAACAAAGGTATTGTTGAATGTTGAACCTCTTGTAAACAGAGGTTTTACAAGTAAAAAAGAACAAGAATTTTGTGCAATTGTATTGCACATATCCGTGTGATCATTGAAGCTAACACGAATTGTCATCTGTTTACAGACCTCCTTGCTGTTGCAACTCTGAGGACAATTGCTTCAAATGGGAAGGAACAACCAGCCGTGCCAGCGCTATTTGTACATGAGGACGTAAGTTCCTTCACATTTTTGTTAATGAAATCAGATCTAAACAATGCTGTAATTCCTCAAATGGCTTCAATCGTAGAAACAGTTTGGCAACTGTATAAAGATCCAGATGGTTTTTTTTAATGTGAACTGACATGCTACCTAATTTCACCAGCTATTTATTCATTTTTATTTATTCATGCTACCGGTAAAGGCCCTCAAAGGGAGTGTATTACATAGGGGAGGGGGGGAGGCGATACAATGATTAATAAGTGCTGTACATGTTAGGAAGAACAACAACAATACATGTATAAATAATAAAAAAACGGCAATTAAATCATAAGTCAATATACAAAACGTAAGGATGAACAAACGAACAATTTTGAACTGCTCTTGCACTCGATGTGAGGAGCATCTATGCTGCAAAAATGACCTTGCTTGGATTACACGGGTTATTCGAATAATGCTGGGTTGTCTTAAGCTTCTCTACAGCCTACATTGTTTGCACTTAAGGCTGCATGGCATTATACTTGCTTGCATAAGTGTCATAGCTGTCACCCGTTCATCGTCGGCGCGAAGTCAATCCATGGGGTATACAAGCCGGTTGGTCTTCCGTACTCAAGCGAACAGAGTGAAAGAGTCAGAGTCGGGAGTAAACAAAAAAAAACAGATATTTATCACCAGATAAGTATAGACAATTAATAAAATAAAACAATAAAAAAGACACAATACAAACACACCTGGGGCGCTATAACATAAAATGACTCCAAACAGTTTTGATTGCAAACTCCTGATGTCAAATTTACATAACCACCGATGCAAGCATCGGGCGGTGAACCGCGGCGTTGTCTGAACAACTCAGTCAAGCACTCTCCTCGTTTATAGGAGGTCACCTTTGTTCGCTTTGAAAACCAATAACATTGCTTATACTCAGCGGTTTTTCTTATCTAATTGGCTGACAAGAGGAGTACGCTCTAGTGGAGAGGGTTTCGATGGGGCCGAGCCAGCAGTGAAATTAGATAACCGCATGAAGAGGGTGGTGCCAGCTTCTCCAATTTGTCCGCTTCGCCTTACTTAGCTTGCGGTGGCTGGTCGAAAATCTCGGCAGCGTGCAATGGAAGAATAAGAATGCCGCTAAAACGGATCCTCAGCAAGGAAGAGTTGGCAGAGCGATGTTGTATGCATGGCGAAAAGGCTCGATAACGTTTTACTCATACACAAAATGTTTATCATGCGCAAATAATTACATGCTCACCGGCAGGTACGAGTAGCGAGAGCCTGAGTGATCCGCGGGCAGCCATCTTTTATTCCTTTCGGAATGGGTCAGTCTGTGGCTATTAAGAGAAATTTTCCGTTTTATTCGGCATAATTCATTTTTTTTCGCATACACGTCACTTTGACGTAGTGAGTTTTCGCAGTTTTGTGAGGTCGCGTGACAGATAGGCGAAGTGGGCGTATCCAGAAAACATTGGATAATAGCAGAGGGCTAATGGTGAAAAGGCGTCGAATCAGGAATGATTATTTTTCTTTTGTGCGGTTTATTCATGCATAATCAGTGTGTACACGTTATATCATATGGGGAGCTGTCGCGGTTTTCGTGACGTGACGTGACAGACAGGCGAAGTTGGAGGTGGCTTGAAAATGTTTTGACCAATCGTGGAGGCTGATTGCAGAAATTGGAATCAAAACAGTTTGGAATCTTTTTACGTTATAGCGCCCCGAAACACAATGATGACGGAGAAATGTGATGAGCAATTAACAATACATATACATATGAAACAGGGTGCGGATCAAATATACAAGAATAACACATAACAGCATTTCACTAAAATAATGTTCAAAAGAAAACAACAATGTCATACGTGTGGCCGGGCAGCAGCAAGACCATAAACCGTGAAGTTGGCGCGCGAAGCTTTCCGGAAGAATGCTGGCGGGCCGATCTTGCTGAGGTGGCTGCAATTGCTGGGCTGGATTTCCCGGGAGTCTAGATTTGACGTCTTCTCTTAAGCAGGTTGAGCTAACTTAAGGCGATCTACCGTGAGCTTCGTTGCAGACGTTGGTTTGTAGTCTCGTTCGTCAACTAGTTCCTCGGAATTCCGACGTGGCCAGGCAGCCCAGGAGATACTGGACGGCACTAGCCCCCTGGTGGCTTCTCAGCAGCACATAGGTTCAGCTTCTAGACTAATTAGCTGCGACCAAAACGTGCACTTAAATAGCCTCTCCTTTCTCTAGTTCCCTATGTAGGGGAACTGCCGGTATGCAGAGTTCACCTAATTAATTCATGACTCCCCCCAAAAGTCTTGGCCGTGCCCCTTTCAGCATGGACGAAGGATGGTAGATTGCCCTCTCTCCAAGGTCGAGCCCCGGCACTGCATGCACCTCATGGACGCACACCTCTAGGTCCGTTAATCGGCGTGTCGATGTCTCGAAACGAGATGCCACCCCGTGGGGCCACGACATTTTTGACGCCCGTTAATCGGCCTGTCGCCTTCATGAAATTATACGCCGCACAGTGAGGACACGACGTTTTTTTTGGCGGCCGTTAATTGGCGTCAAAACCACTCGAAATCTCTCGAAAATATGCCGCTCCGTGACAAGCATAGCAACCCCTTTATATTGTGCTTACACAAAAGCATTAATATACTTTCATGATCAGTAAGCTTTCTTTGTTGTCATTGCAGGACGAGAGGGTTCCACTCACCCCCTGTGTGGTGTATTCTGGCCACCACCTGGAACAGCCAGAGTTTCTCCACCTCTGTGTCGACAAGGAGCGGCTGTTCATGGTCAAAAATGCGGAGGAAGGGGTCATCGCAATCATGAGTGCATTTTTTGTATTGAACATAGTATATGGGCCTCAATACTTCAGCACCAGTGCAGTACTGGAACGACTGTTTTTTGGTTTGAATGTAATAATGCCAAGTGGTTGTTACAAAGTTTGTGAACAGAGTTGTGCAGGCAATGCGACACCGAGGTTCATGTACGTTACCATACGAATGCTAGCCTGACAATATTGTGCAATAGCTTGAGCAATAGTTTTGTGCAATTTTTAATGTATCATTTTCTTTCTTTTTGATCACGATAATAGCATGATCCAGTAACTTCTTCCGCTGCTTGTGCCAACCACCTATAGACTGCACCTTTTTTGTTCTGATGACTTGACAGACAATGTAATAGTGCCCAAGTGTAGGTCAGCAAAAAAAAACTTGGTGTACTGTAGTCTGCACGTACTTATCGAAAACGTTGCTGGGCGTTGCTATGTGCTGAAAAGAAGATTACAATACGTCTAGTTCTAATGAGGTCTGCCTTAACATTAATGTGTGTGAAACAATTGTCAGCAGTTTTATACAAAGATTATAGCTTGCTTGCTCTTCCTTAACATAGTTTGTTTATGAAACCTATTTGCCAGCCAGGGAACAATGTCCCAGCTTATAAGTACTGCATGATACAACTGTTAACGTTTGTATTCCCTTATAGGGCACATCAACACTGGCAGCCAGTGCTTAACTTTTCGTAACATGCTGCTTGGTCAATATTTCATATTTTGCGCATGTGTTGCATTGCGTAACCTTTCCAATACAAGTGAAAGTTTTTGTGGTTTGACTGTCCTTTTATGAACTATGTTTTATGTTTATTATGTATAACTTAGCAGCTGAGGCCTGACATACTAGTCAAAACGCAACAGAGTATCCAATTTTTTATAAGGTTTTACAAGGTTTTTACAAGTTTTGGATTGTAAAACAATGTTGCGTGGAACAATTATCATGCTGAAGTACTGTTACATTGTCATAAATACCGGCAGCCTTTGCTTAACCTTTATGAATCTGCTGGCAGGCTGTAGTATCTTTAGCTCGTTTATTTTTTGTACATGTGTTGCCAATGCCTCATCCGAATGAAAGCTAGTCGCTTATATACTACATATACTGGTGTTTCTACAAAGAACTTACGTAATATTTAAAAATAGCCGTTCTGAAGTACAAGGACGGCTCGTTAGAAGACAGCAATGCTGTCAGTGGTGCTGACCATGGGTGGATGGCTGATATCTGGTAATTAGTTGCTAATTAACAATTTAATATATCTTACTTTTAGTTTCAGCAGACTCATTGTAACCAGGAAATTAAATCAAGCTCTCTGCACAAGACATGTGAACTTTTGGATCTGGAAAAATACAATTACTCGCAGAACTGTGGCGTGATGAATTTAGGCTGTCTGAGCACGCGAAACTGAAACTGAGATGCTGCTGAAACTCAAGGCAACATTTTGATTACGTCTCCCAGAAGCGGGCTACCAGCACACTGCACGAATCCCTATTGCTGCCCACTGTTGGGTGATGTGAGCAGAACGCCCCCTCGAAGGGCGCGTCTGTGCTCACTGTAGCCTTGGGTACAGTTTCGCGTGCTGTGATAGCCAAAGTTCATCGTGCTGCAGTTGTGTGGGTAATTGCATTTTTTCCAAGTTCTAAAGTCTATATAATTTCCCGATTACGATGAGTCCACTCAAACTAAAAATAAAATGTATTTTCTTTTTGTTATTTAGCAACTAATTACCATGTATCACCCATAACTCGTGGTCGACACTGCTGGTGGCATGTCTCCAAAGGAACCGTTGTTTTATTTCAGAACGGCTGTTTTTACATATCAGCAATGTGTTTGTAGAAACACCCTTACAGAGTTGTGTGATATTACTGTTGAACAAATCTTATTGTGTACTCAGGTGAAATATGCACAGATGAAGAGCAGATATATACGTGGTGTCACCTCTGTTAATGTACTATAATTTTTTTGTGTGAAGGCCACCACACAGTTTTTTTTGCAAATGGCTGCTCTGCTTTTACTCACTCGTACTCTCTCACTTGTACTCAGTATACACGTATATTATACCACAGATATACTGTGATCCATGTGAATTACTGTGATCAGTTGCAAACTATATATTGTTAACTGCAGTGATACTTTACAAATAATGTTTGTATTTTATTGCTCCTTGTATGAAATACAATAAAGTTCATTCACATTTTCTTTTCAAATTGTTACATATAGGTCTCATATATATGCTTCACCATTTAGTTAAGCTTTGCATTTTTGTACGAATGCAGCAGTGACTTCTTTTGCATGTCCATGGAGTGAAGCAGAATACATATTAGCCAGAGATCTAAGACATGCTAAATGTGATGTTTTTGTGTGTGTATAGTGCATGTGTACGATACGTATAACTTGTGTTTGAATTGTATAGCTTGAGCAGACTTAAAAAAAAAGTGATGCATCTCCGATGACTGAGACCATGATGCATATTGAACTCCTGCATGAGACAACATGCACTTTTCAAAGCACGGCTCATGGAATTATATTTTAAATCTCCACATGCATTATACATATATATTGTTTAACTATAATTTAACTTTAAAAAACATGTAAGTTCAGGCAACTGTAAGCAATATACCATAGGTCTCATTCATCTATAAAGTGTTCCACTTTAAAGTTCGGTTCAAGCTATTTGACATCTGGTACAGGGGCTGTACACCCATCTGGCACCCTCCACAGTGGGTGTTAAATAAGGAAAAATAAATGAAGGGTGTAGCTGCCACCCTTCGCTTGGGGTGTTTTCACAACACCCTACAGTTTCATTAAATGGGCACCCTTGTTTTAGGGTGTGCCGAAAAGGCACCTTGTAAAATAGGTGCTAACTTACACCCTTAGGGTGTCGTCTCTGCGACAAGCCTATTTACACCCTTCTGGGTGTAAAAACTTTTACTGTGTACTGCGCACGAGCTTCCCAGACATCTCTGCGACTCCACCACCGAGAAAAATTCGTCATGTATTTTAAGAAATTACATCGGCTCTTCATTGCAGCATATGCGAGGCGAACGTTGAAAAGTGCTTGCTGCTCTTTCATTTCGGTTGTTACCCGCTGATTACGCGTTGAGTGTCGTATTTGTTCGAGCTTCGTGTGTAGTACATGCTTATGTACGTGGTCGTTTGGCGTTACTATTTTTGCGCACGTGTATCTCGGTGACCGCAACGTTATATTTGCTTAGCGACGGACATAAAGGATTTGTATACCCGTTGAAGACAGGTTTGAAATGCGGCGCCGAAACTTGCGTGCCCTAATGATGCTTACCTAAATGGGTTTCGCGCACGACAAGCAGACTTCGGTAACATCGATATCTAGAAGTTCTTAGGTAAGCTAGGTGGCGTATTTAAGAGCGGAGCTGTTAAAAACGCCGATAGCAACTCATCGCCAAGTCATCAATAGCCAATCAATAGCTAATCAATAATAAAGAAAACTCCGGAAAATTCTGGGGATGACTTGGTAGTGCTCAGCCTAGCCCAAATACGTGGCCAATACCTTGCAATATCCAATCAATAGGTAATCGATAGTCGATAAATAATCAATGAATTCCCGAAAATGCTGGGGATGACTTGATAGTGCTTAGCCTAGCCCAAATACGTGGCCAATACCTTGCGATAGCCAATCAATAGCTAATCAATAATTGATCAATAATAAATAAATTCCGAGAAAAGCTGGGGATGACTTGGTAGTGCTTAGCCTAGCCCAAATACGTGGCGAATACCTTGCAATAGCCAATCAATAGCTAGTCGATCATCGACAAATAATCAATAAATTCCGGGAAATGCTGAGGATGACTTGGTAGTGCTTAGCCTAACACAAAAGCCAGGACTAGTAGGTGCCCATCAGCTCCGCTGTCTCTAGCATTGCGCCTCCAATGCAAGCTATGCTAATTTTTTATTTGCTATCAAGCGAATGGTACGCTTGCTGCTTCGAAAACTCCGACTGCGTGGCGTGAGGCGAGCGTCCCATCTTTTGCGCACGTGAATACGCGCCGCTCTCTATTATGAGCAGCCGCGATATACTTTTATCGGTGATTCGTACTGGTCGATTAATCCGTTTAAGACAGTATCATCGCTGTCGCTGCTAGCGGGGCAAAGACCTCTTGCTCATGTTCGGGTGGCACAGTTGAGCTCTCGGGAACTCAGGCTGGCCGGTGAAAATAAAAAAAAGAAAGCCATGTGTTTCAGTCATATAACACTCTATTTGTTTATTTATTTACAATACCCTCAGGGCCCAAGGGCATTACAGAGGGGAGTTGGTTTTGATTACAAAACATTTGAACAACAACTGCAGTAAACATACATATTATTCCAAATATAACAGATGCTCACAAATGAAAAAAAAAAGGTTTAATTGAAACTAAATATGTGGTTTACGTGCCAAAACCACGATCTGATTATGAGGCACGCCGTAGTGGGGGACTCCGGAATAATTTGTACCCCCGGGGTTCTTTAACATGCACCTAAATCTAAGTACACGGGTGTTTTCGCATTTCGCCCCTATTGAAATGCGGCCGCTATTCGTCCCCGTGTTTCTTCTCGCGCTGTGTATTACCAGAACCACCTATTATTCCGTTGGATCCATGCCTCTCAAAGCTTTCGATCTTTAGGAAACACACAAAATACGAAGCCTTTGTCCCTTTTGTGGTTGTTGTAGCACCCAGCAACGTAGCAGGTTAAACCTCCCCTCGCTCGATGACTCAACACGAACCATAAGAAGTGACAAAAATCGTTCCGAAACAGGATGCACAGGCACTCCGGGCGATTGGAGCGGCCGGATGACTACAAGTACCAGCACGCACCTCGGCAGCGGTGGCGTCGTGAAACTGGCCGGTGGGATCGGTCTAATATATGGTCGTTATGGTAGTGCACCGGATAACTGAACGCCGCCGTTCAGTTATCCAAGCTGCAGAGCATGAGCGGTCATACAGTTGGGAACGGCATTACATTTACGCATGAAATGTAGGATACGCGTAACATGTTTTTCTCGGAAATCAGACTAGAGAATAATTGATGTTGTTTACTTCTAAAGAATTAAGCCGAAGAACGCAGCGACATGCTTTTTCCTTTTTTTAATATAACCAAATTCTTGGGTTTTACGTGGCAAAACCACGATATGATTATGAGGCACCCAGTTTAGTTTTCACCACCTGGGGTTCTTTAACGCGCACCTAAATGGAAGTACACGAGCCTTTTTCCATTTCGTTCCATCCGCATTCCGCGACCTGGATTGAACCCGCGAGCTCCAGTTTAGCAGCGCAACGCCATATCCACGATATCGGCAGGCACTAATTAGGCTACCACGCAGCCTTTCTTTCTTTGTGTTTTTTTTTTCTTTTTTGAAGTAACAACTGAAAAAAAAAATTCCACGTATGGCTAACTAAAACCGTTTTCGGCGCTCGAGGTCCGACTGCAATAAATGACGCAGTAACAATTACTCCGCATTCTGAGCGGAGCCAGTACCAATTACTCCGCATTAGAAAGGCGGAAACTTCAATAGAATGTTGCACTGCAGTTTACTCTTTTTTTTTTAATCTATACCAATGCTTCCCGTAAATATAAGTACAAGGCGCCGGATGGGGCAGATATGCTTTACAATTGTTTGAAGCGGCAAGCAGGAAGGTTACATATGTTGCTTCGTCTGCGTTTCGCAAGACCTACTGATAGAAAACTATATGCGCAACAATACACACGAGAGATACATGCTTCTTGAAGAACGAGACAAATATTTTTTCTCCAAAGAGAACCGTACGAGAAAATGGTAGAATGAAAGCCGACACTGCGGCCGCAATGCACGCGCAATCACCGAGCGGCATTAGAAAATTAAAAAAAAATAAATAAAGAAGAGAAAGGAAAGGAATTTATTCTTAAGGCATAAATACATGTCATATGCAATTCTGAACCCCATTTGATCGTTCTGAACGCAAATACCAGCGCGCGAAGTAGTACGAATGACCCTGCCGAGCAGTATCGCCAGCAGTTTCCAACGGCGCGACCTTGATGCGGCCCAATCCACTTCTATCACCGCGCCGCCCCAGTATATTTCCACGTCGGGCGCCTTACTTCAAAGCATGCGCCGCCCCAGCCGCTCGTCCCGCTCGACCATATTCTAGTACACTCTACTAAAGCTTTAACCAATACTACATAACATCGCCCTCTATTAGGACCCGGAGCAAACCAGTATGGCATGTGCTGACACCTGGCGTAGCAAGAGGAAAGCTAGGCAACGGACGGCGAGTAGCAGCGAAGATTGTGTCCGAGAGGCTGCCCGTAAGCGACGGGCTCGACAGGAAGACGTATGCTGCGAAGCGGAGGATGCCGCGAAGTGACGCAGGTACCCCGCCACAAACTTGGACGAGCACAAGGGTAGATATGATTTCAGAGGGACTTTCTGTACAGACATTCCGGATCCAGTTGTGCGGTGTGCAAAAGACTGATTCGAGAACGATCTGATGGTGATTGGTAACTTTCGAGATGTCGCGAAGCGTGAACGTGTTGCAGTATGGGAAGCTACCGCAGCTCATGACTAAACCAGCTGCTCGGTTTGGCAGCGCCGAGGGAGCACTAATGGCCGCGAATGTGACAGGTGGGTTCTAACATGCAACCTGTTGCGTTCCTACGCCTGCGCAAAGAGCTGAATAGGCAGTATATTGCGTGCGCTGGGATGGGGAGGCTGCGTCTAGTGCGTACTGAGGAAGAACAGCACCGCTCTTTCGCACTCTTCAAATTCCACCATTAACCTGCACATTTCAACTCAAACTGAGGATTAATTGTTTAGAAGTAGAAACTGTGACATTCCAACTGAGCTACTTCCCCCAACGCTGCTTTACAATAGAAATAACACACGATTCTTTGAAAATAATATCATCTTGCTTCCAAAATTAAACACTAACTACGGTAAAATGACAGCCTTCTTTTCTGCAATTTCATTTCGGAATTCTCATATGGAATTTTGGAGTAGTTTGGAATTTCTTGCGGGGTGGAATCAACAGCTGCTGTATGGTGGCTGAAATATCTTCTTTTTTTTTTTGAGTGTGTGCACTAACTCGTCGAGGTAATTAGTCTGTGTGAGCGGGGTGTGGTCGCGTAGGCGTCTAAACTTGTCGCAATCTGTGATTTGGGTACCGAGAGGGAAGGGTTTGTGAGGTGTTGTGCCGAAGGTTGTGGAGAGAATGTAGTGGTCACTGCCGAGAGTGAGAACTGTGTTGTACCAGTGGGCGTTGCGTACAGGCGCGGATCCAGAGGGGATGTCCGGAAGTCCCGACCCCCCCCCCCCCCCCCTCAGATTTCTGCATCGCCCCCTCGCTGACAGGAGGATGGCCCTGTCGAAAAAAAATATAGCCACCAGCATTCTTCAGAAGTATTTTTCGCGAGTACCAGTGGTATCAGTCATGTAGAGGTAAAGCTAGCTCGTTCACAAGCTTAGTTGTATTCCGTATGGGTGTGGTGTCGCGAAGTTGCCGTAGTTATTTTTTCACATGAGCACCTTGGACCTCCTGGTGCCGACCGTGCATTGCTCGTCCCGTCGGTGGCCTCGGATGAACGAGGGGACGTCCCTTTTGTCAAGCACGCCGATGTCCGCGCGAGCGCCTTCGCGCCTCATTAACTTTGTTCCCCCTTGGGGTGTCATCGCTTGCCTCATTCGCTACCATCGGTTCCGCGACCAACCTGCTTAATGAAAGAGATCTCTCGCTGAAGTGTTCATATACAAATAACAGCAACTAGCAGCTCAACTAATAACTACGCATAGGCAACTTTTTTTTAACTGTAGCACTCCTTGTGATCACAGTTACACGTTGACAATATCTAGTAGGAGCACAGTACCGTTCGTACGCTACAAGTTTTTTATTGTAACTTGGCAGTTTTATTGTCGTACATTAAGCATAGGAGGCTCAAACCCGCCGGATCCGTTTATCTGAGTGGGCGTTATCTCGCAGCAGGGCGAAGCCTCGAGCCGCGGCTCTGAAGTGGGGGAGCGTGACGTCATCTGCCATCCCCATCGCGCCGGCCTAGTTTGGCGTCGCGTGGTTAGAGAAACGGGAGCAGATGCGCACCTTGTGTAAAATGATGACGTCGCGTGGTAAACAAAACATGAAGACGCTGGCTCGCGCTCTCGGCTACTACGCCACAGCGTTCTACTTGTAGGTGGCGTCGTGAGTCTTCGTACGCGGTGATTCGCATATCGTTAGCAAATAGCGTAGTGGTTGCCGCAAAGCAAACGAAGGTGTCTTCTTCTTAGATCTTAAGATTCCTTAAGAAGAAGATTCCTTAAGAATATTCTTAAGGAAATCAAGGCGTCCTAACAGAACTCCAAAGACGGACCCGTGCTTACGCATTTATAACGAACTTGCAACAGATCATCCCAAATATTATTTTAAGAAACAATACAGGCTAGATATACCGGGTGTTCAAAATAAGCTTTATGGTTCTCTTAAAATTAGGCACTGGGAGGCTGTGAAGACCACCTGCGCAAATAAGGTATGTGGCCAGGAGGACACAAAGTGAGATGATAATTATCGCTGTCAGCAGTCGAATTACCTAAAATTGAATAATTACCTTTTCATTGACTGCAGTAAGTGCGTATGTTTGTATTCAAAAGTTAGAGGCAGTCGTGTTTCCACACAGTTTCACTTGGAAGAATTCTTCTAGCATGTCTGTGCTTCGAGATATCCAACTCCAAATTTTATTGTCGTTCGCATGATTACGCATGCAAGAGAGTGAGGATCGGCGCAAAGCTCCTCCCTGATGTGACGCGGCTGTTGCGTGCGGCATTTTGTCTGACAACGCGGCGGAGGCATTGACAAAGATAATAACTGTCCCTCTTCCCCTCACGGCTGGCGAAATGAAAAAAACATTGAAGAACCCGTAACTGATGTAACACGCGACCGCGCAGCCTGTAAAGAGATAATGGCGAGAGCGCCGAGATAATGGCGCGAGCGGAGAAGCCGGAGGGCAGTGCGCGCGCGTAATTGTGACTAGTCGACCGGGTATGGTCCTTGCCAGGGCTACACAAATAAAGTGACTGCTGATTTCCAAGTATTGTAAGTTTCATTGAAATCAAGAGCAACAACTGCACAATCAGCAGCAGAAACCTTTTTAGCTGTGCTAACGAATATTTCATACTTCCGCTTTACGTATGGTGTTGTCATGCACAAATCTCATGACAACACTTCCCCCATCAAGATGGCAATGCCCTAAAGATGTTCAAAATGCCTCCCTTCCACAGCAATGCAAAGCATAAACCGCTCTCGCGTCGGCTCGGTAACTCTGCGCAGTACGACAATTGAAATTTGGAGTCGGATATCTCGGAGCACAGACACGCTAGAATAATTCTTCCGACTGATACTGTGTAGAAACACGACTGCCTATAAGTTTTCAATAGAAACATACCCACTTACTGCTGTCAACAAAAAATAATTGTTCAATTTTAGTTAATTGGGTTGCTCACAGCGATAATTATCATCTCACTTTGTGCCCCCCTGCAGCCACCTAACTTATTTGCACAGGTGGTCTTCCCGTGCTTCGCAGTACCTAATTTTAAGAAAACCATAAAGCTTAGTTTTGAACACCCCGTATTATCAGGCACAGCCGCCAAGCACATGCACAGTGAAAGTTTTTACACCCAAAAGGGTGTAAAAAGGGTGCATTCTCAATTTCACACCCTTTGGTACATTCTTTAACACCCTTCCGTCATTATTTTATAACACTACGCCCTATATATAGGGTGAGTACATCTTTAGCACCCTCCGATTGGCACCAAGGGTGTTTCTTTATGGTCAAGAAGGGTGTAAGTGACCCACAAATATGTATACGTACACATATGTGTACGCGTGGGTCTTCGAAAAAGGCTATATATAACATGCCCAGAACATTGGTGATAATAAAGGTGCTTTATTCGGCAATACAGTATTCAAGGCCATTCATGTAAAGTGTATCTATCCTATAGTGATAAACTCCATATGTACTTATCGCTATCGGCTAGCTTTCATTTTCAATTTAAAGAGCATGCGGTAATTACAAAATTCAAGTCAGCCTGTACGCAAAATGTACCCAGTAAGTGCGAACTTGGTGAGCGACACAAGTTTTTAAGATATTCCTTCTAAAAGAGCTTGCATGACGTTGCCCTCTCTATATTTCGAGAAAAACTTTCTGGTGCATATATGTGGAACACCAATGAACTATGCCACACTATGCAGGTGTATATTTTGCGAGGCTAGTGCCGCTGATAGCATTTCTGTCAGATGGCTAAACTTCACTATTGTCTGGCTTAAATTTTGAAATGACAATATGCCCTATCAAAATGTTAATGAAAGAATAGTTTTATGGATATCAGTCCTCCTAAAATATACGTTCTAACATTGAGCAAAAGTTATGACACAACTCATTATTTACCCATTTATTACATGCACCAACCAACCCAAATATCACTACACTGGACACACTGCCGTGCACTGCATTGCAACACTGGGGCACTGGGGTTTGCCATCCCCAGTAGAAAATCGGAAGCTCGTCTGGTTGACCTGCCTGCCTTTCCTCACCTTGCTTTCTCTATCTCTTTGTACAAAATGCACTACCTTGTCGAAGAGGAAGGGTTATCCTCTTTCAGAGTTAAATTATTTGTCGAGCAATAATTTTACTATTTCAGCAACTACAGCAAAAAGTGGAAAACGAAACCGATTCTGATTTGTTCTCCGTCCTCACAGAGCGCGACACCAGGTGGCACCGTGCACTGCGCTTCCGATCTCGAAGGATCTAAAAAGCGGTTGATGCAGCTGCAAATGTGTAGTCAGTCGGCTTTTATTGTTTTGTGTTGTGCAGATTGTTAGTTCACCGTAAACATGTCTTGATTTATACTCAAAAATGGAGCAAGGCCCCAAGGAACAGAGATTGATGCATCGGGAGCGAAGAACAGAAGCGATGGATGGTTACGCTTCTTGACTCTCGGCAACGGTGTTCTCGGCATGTTCAAAATGGCGAAGTTTCGAATTTGTCGCTGTGTGATGTGCGCGTGTGTGCTCGTGATGTGCCGTCATAGCGCGGGGATATTTGTGCTGAATGTGTTTCACTTCGTCTACAAAACTCTGCACGCAATGGCATCGAAGAAGTAGTGTGTTCAGCTGCACATATGTGCTTGGATACGGATAGCCTGCCCTCAACGGAAGTTGAACAGTCTACGCGCTCGTAACTTGCTCACGAGGTAAGCCCGTTGTCATTTTATTTGTTTGCTTTGCGTAGCCTAGGTGTTAAAATGATGTGTGGTAAGCCGGCGTCGCGATCAAAAATATTGTTTCGAAAATGCCATGCAGTAAACGGCCTCTTACGGCAAAAAGCACGCGTGAATGGGAAAAAGGATTACGTTCGGGGTAGATTACTCGTTGGGGTCACCTTTCTCCTCGCACGGGCGTGGTATGTCGGATGGGCCCGCGGCGCTCGTGCTGTATCAGTCATACCGAATTATACCTTTCGCGTGCCTTACGGCGCTCTACCTTCAAAATAACATCACTGATTGTCCCGGGAGAGCAGTAGGGGCCGTAGTGGAGACCGGGCCTGCTGTCCTGGAGCAGTATTTTCGTTCGTGCCAGGCTTTTCGTATGCTGCTCTCCGTGACTTTTCAAAACATTTTAACTTGAAAAAATGTTCAAAAAATGCCCCTACTGCTTCGCCGGGAAAATCAGTGATGTTATTTTGAAGGTAGAGAGCCGTAAGGCGCGAGAAAGGTACAATCTGGCATGGCTGACCCGAAGGCACGAGAATGTCTGTCCGATGTACCGCGCCTGTACGCGGAGAATAGGTTACGCCAACAAGGAATTTACCACGTTTGATCTAAATGGTAGTGCGGTCGGATCGATTGCGATCGAAATTTTCCGTGTGACGATTATAACCCCTTCTCTTGCTTTGTGATCGTGATTTTCAACAATTTCAGGAAACAAAGATATTGTTGAATCAAAGGTAAACAGAGCTTTTACAAGCAAGAAATAACAAGAATTTTGTGCAGTTGTATTGCACATGTCTGTCTGATCATTGAAGCTAACACGAATTGTCATATTTTTACAGACCTCCTTGCTGTTGCAACTCTGAGGATAATTGCTTCAAATGTGAAGAAAGAGACAGCAGTGCCAGCACTATCTGTGCATGAGGACATAAGTTTCTTCACATTTTTATTAATGAAATCAGTTCTAATCAATGCCGCAATTCCTCAAATGGCTTCAATCGTGGAAACAGTTTGGCTACTGTATAAAGATTCAGATGTGTTTTTTTAATGTGAACTGAGGTCCTACTTAATTTCACCAGCTATTTATTCATATTTATTTATTCATGTTACCCCTAAAGGCCCTCACGGGGAGGGTACTACATACGGGGGGGGGGGGGCGATACAATCATTAATATACGCTGTACATTTAAGGCAGAATACCAACACAAGTGCCAATAATCAAAAATAGCAATTAAATCATAAATCAATATATAAGGATGAACAATTGAACATTCTTGAACTGCTCTTGCACTCAATGTGAGGAGCATCTATGCTGCAAAAATGACCGTGCTTGGATTACACAGGTTATTGGAATAATGCTGGGTTGTATTAAGCTTCTCTGCAGCCTAAATTGTTTGCAGTTAAGGCTGCATAACTACATTATACTTGCTTGCTTAAGCATAGCAACCCCTTTGTATTGTGCATACACAAAAGCATGAATGTACTTTCATGATCAGTAAGCTGTCTTTGTTGTCATTGCAAGACGAGAGGGTTCCGCTCACCCCCTGTGTGGCGTATTCTGGCCACAACCTGGAACAGACAGAGTTTCTCCACCTCTGTGTCGAAGGAGCGGCTGTTCATGAAAATAGCGGAGGAAGGGGTCGTCGCAATCATGAGTGCATTTTTTGTATTGAGCATACTATATGGGCCTAAATCCTTCAACACCAGTGCAGTACTGGAACGATTGTTTTTTTGGTTTGAATGCAACAACGCCAAGTGTGGTTGTTACAAAGTTTGTGAACAATGTTGTGCAGCCAATGCGACGCTGAGGTTCATGCCCATTAACAAATGAATGCTAGCCTGACAATAGATGGATCAATATATTGTGCAATTTTTAATGTAACATTTTCTCTCTTTTTGATCACCATAATAGTATGATCCAGTAATTTTTCCGCTGCCTCTGAGCCGACCACATTATCTATAGATTGTACTTTTTTGTTTTTATGACTTGGCAGACAGTGTAATAGTGCCCAGGTGTAGGTCATGGAAAAAGAAACATGGTGTACTGTGTCTGCTCGGATTTATCAAAAACGGTGCTAGGTTTTGCTATGTACTGAAAAGAAGAGTACAATACGTCTCGTTCTTATTAGATCTGCCTTAACAATAATGTGTGAAACAATTCTCAGCAGTCTTGTACAAAGATTATGGCTTGCTTGCTTTTCCTAAACATAGTTTGTTTATGAAACTTATTTGCCAGCCATGAGCCAGGGAACAATGTCCCAGCTTAAAAGCACTGCATGATACAACTGTAACGTTTGTATTCACTTATAGGGCACATGAACACTGGCAGCCAGAACTTAACTTTGCGTAACATGCTGCTCGGTTAATATTTTATATTTTGCGCATGTGTTGCATATGGCAACCTGCCCAATACAAGTGAAAGATTTTATGGTTTGACTGTCCTTTTATGAACAAAGTTTTATGTTTATTGTCTATAACTTCATTTAGCAGCTGAGAGCTGACATACTAGTCTAAACGCAACAGAATATCCAGTTTTTCCAAGGTTTTACAAGGTTTTTACAAGTTTTGGGTTAAAATATTGCGTAGAACAATTATCAGGCTGAAGTTCTGTTACATTATCATGAATACCGGCAGCCCTTGCTTAACTTTTATGAATCTGCTGGCATGCTGCAGTATATTTAACTCGTTTATTTTTTGTACATGTGTTGCCAAGTGCCTCATCCGAGTGAAAGCTAGTCTCTTTACATACTATATATACTGGTGTTTCTACAAAGAATTTACATAATATTTAAAAGTAGCCGTTCTGAAGTATAAGGACGGCTCTTTAGAAGACATCCTGTAAACGGTGCCGACTATGGGTGGATGGGGGATATGTAGTAATTAGTTGCTAATTAACAAAAATCAAATATATTTTACATTTAGTTTCAGCGGAATCATTGTAAATGGGAAATTAAAGCAAGCTCTCTGCACAGGACATGTCAACTTTTAGACCTGGAAAAATGCGATTACCTGTGGCGTGAAGAAGTTTGGCTGTAAGAGCACGCGAAACTGAAACTGGGATGCTGCTGAAACTCAAGGCAACATTCTGCTTACGTCGCCCAGCTGCGGGCAACCAGCGTGCTGCACGGAGCCCCATTGCTGCCCACTGTTGGGTGATGTGAGCAGAACGTTGCCTCGAGGGGCGCGTCTTTGTGCTCACTGTAGCCTCGCGTACAGTTTTGCTTGCTGTGAAAGCCTAATTCATCGTGCCCCAGTTGTGCGGGCAATTGCATTTTTTTACAGATTCTAAAGTCTATATGTCTTGTGCAGAGAGCTTGTTTCAATTTCCCGATTACGATGAGTCCACTCAAACTAAAAGTAAAATGTATTTTATTTTGTTAATTAGCAACTAATTTCCATGTATCACCCGTCGCCCCATGGTCGACATTGCTGACGGCAAGTCTCCCAAGGAACCGTTGTTTGATTTCAGAATGGCTCTTTTTACCTATCAGCTAAAGTCTTTGTAGAACACCTTATAGAGTTGTGTGATATTACTGTTGAACAAATCTTATTGTGTACTCAGGTGAAACATGCACAGATGATGAAGAGCAGATATATACGTGGTGTTACCTCTGTTAATGTACTATAAATTTTTAGTGTGAAGCCACCACACAGTTTTTTTGCAAATGGCTGCCCTGCTTTTACTCACTCATACTCCGTTTACGCGTATATTATACCACACTATATACTGTGATCCATGTGAATTATTATGATCAGTTGCAAACTATACTGTTAACTGCAGTGATACTTTACAAATGACGTTTGTATTTTATTGTTCCTTGTATGAAGTACAATAAAGTTTATTCACATTTTGCTTTCAAATCGTAACATATAGGTCTCATATATATGTCTTCACCATTTAGTAATGCTTTGCATTTTTGTACAAATGCAGCAGTGACTTCTTTTGCATGCCCATGGAGTGAAGCAGAATGCATATTAGCCACAGATCTAAGACATGCTAAATGTGATGTTTTTGTGTGTGTATAGTGCATGTGTACGTAACTTGTGTTTGAGTTGCATAACTTGAACCCGATTTTAAAAACAGGGATACACCTCAGATGACTGAGACCATGATGCATATTGTTGAACTCCTTCATGAGACAACATGCACTTTTCAAGGCACGGCTCATGGAATAATATTTTAAATTTCCACATGCATATATACATATATATTGTTTCACTATAATTTAACGTCAAAAACATTTAAGTTCAGGCAACTGTAAGCAATATGCCATGGGTCTCATTCATCTTTAAAATGTTCCACTTTAAAGTTCGGTTCAAGCTATTTGACACCTGGTACAGGGGCTGTACACCCATCTGGCACCCTTCACAGTGGGTGTTAAATAAGGAAAAATAAATGAAGGGTGTAGGTGCCACCCTTTGGTTAGGGTGTTCTCACAACACCCTACAGTTTCTTTACGTAGGTACCCTTGTTGTAGGGTGTGCCAAAAAAGCACCTTATAAAATAGGTGATAACTTGCACCCTTAGGGTGTCGTCTCTGCGACAAGCCTATTTACACCCTTCTGGGTGTAAAAACTTTTACTGTGTGGCTATATTGGGTAACGTCCTTCTTCTATAAGCTCAGAGAAACCGGTACCTGGCTTTGCTACAGGTGTTCTTTCTCTTTCTGGGGTGTTACGTGCCAAAACCAGTTCTGATTATGAGGCACGCTGTAGTGGAAGGCTCCGGATTTATTTTGACCACCTGGGCTTCTTTAATGTGCACTACAACGCAAGCACACGGGCGTTTTTGCATTTTGCCTCCATCGAAATGCGGCCGTCGCGCCCGAATTCGATCCCGCGATCTCGTGCTCAGCAGCGTAACGCCTGAGCTGACTGAGCCACCACTGCGGGCTACAGGTGTTGCTCTAGCCGTATAAAACGCGGGTTTATAGTGAGCAGAAACGGTGAATTTCGTTAAATAAGTAAGGCTACTATCATCATCATGATAATTGACAGAAGCTACCCCCCCTCCCACCCTCCCTCAGAAAAAACCTGGATCCGCCCCTGGTTGCCTAAATGGTTGAGGAGGGTGACGTCGGTGAATGTGTCAATGCTGACAGTGTCCCCTATGCGGATGGAAGTCTGGGGTTCGTTTAGTGTGCTGAGGCCGAGGTTATTGGCGATGAGCCAGAGTTTTGTGCATTTGGAATTAGTTTTGCGATAACCCTCCGCAGAGAGGTGGGCATTAAAGTCGCCAACTTTGAGTTGGGCTTTGGCCGTCAGGCGCGTTAGCTTTTGGAGGAGATCTGGGATGTCGGGTTCTTTGTGTTCGGAAGAGCTAACAGGCTCAGGGGAAAAATTTTAGGTCTCCGTTTTTACGGGGAATAATTTAAAGGAAGGTGTATTCTGCATATGAGCTATCGATAGTAAGCTGGATGGAAATTATATTGCACTGAGGGAGGCTCGCGGTGCCTACACAGTAAAAGTTCTTACACCAAAAAGGGTGTAAATAAGCTTGTCGCAGAGACGACACCCTAAGGGTGTAAGGTAGCACCTATTTTACAAGGTGCCTTTTCGGCACACCCTAAAACAAGGGTGCCCATGTAAATAAACTGTAGGGTGTTGTGAAAACACCCCCACCGAAGGGTGGCAGCTACACCCTTCATTTATTTTTCCTTATTTAACACCCACTGTGGAGGGTGCCAGATGGGTCTACAGCCCCTGTACCAGATGGCAAATAGCTTGAACCGAACTTTAAAGTGGAACACTTTATAGATGAATGAGACCTATGGTATATTGCTTACAGTTGCCTGAACTTAAATGTTTTTTAAAGTTAAATTATAGTTAAACAATATATATGTATTATGCATGTGGAGATTTAAAATATTATTCCATGAGCCGTGATTTGAAAAGTGCATGTTGTCTCATGCAGGAGTTCAATATGCATCATGGTCTCAGTCATCGGAGATGTATCACTTTTTTAAAAATCTGCTCAAGCTATACAACTCAAACACAAGTTATACGTATCGTACACATGCACTATACACAAAAAACATCACATTTAGCATGTCTTAGATCTCTGCCTAATATGTATTCTGCTTCACTCCATGGACATGCAAAAGAAGTCACTGCTGCATTTGTACAAAAATGCAAAGCTTAACTAAATGGTGAAGCATATATATGAGACCTATATGTAACGATTTGAAAAGAAAATGTGAATGAACTTTATTGTATTTCATACAAGGAGCAATAAAATACAAACGTTATTTGTAAAGTATCACTGCAGTTAACAATATAGTTTGCAACTGATCACAGTAATTCACATGGATCACAGTATATCTGTGATATAATATACGTGTATACTGAGTACAAGTGAGAGTACGAGTGAGTAAAAGCAGAGCAGCCATTTGCAAAAAAAACTGTGTGGTGGTCTTCACACAAAAAAATTATAGTACATTAACAGAGGTGACACCACGTATATATCTGTTCTTCATCTGTGCATGTTTCACCTGAGTACACAATAAGATTTGTTCAACAGTAATATCACACAAATCTGTAAGGGTGTTTCTACAAACACATTGCTGATATGTAAAAACAGCCGTTCTGAAATAAAACAACGGTTCCTTTGGAGACATGCCACCAGCAGTGTCGACCACGAGGTTATGGGTGATACATGGTAATTAGTTGCTAAATAACAAAAATAAAATACATTTTATTTTTAGTTTGAGTGGACTCGTCGTAATCGGTAAATTGAAGCAAGCTCTCTGCACAACACATATAGAATTTAGAATATGGAAAAAATGCAATTACCCACACAACTATAGCACGATGAACTTTGGCTATCACAGCACGCGAAACTGTACCCGAGGCTGCAGTGAGCACAAAGACGCGCCCTTCGAGGGGACGTTCTGCTCACATCACGCAACAGCAGGCAGCAATAGGGATTCGTGCAGTGTGCTGGTAGCCCGCTGCTGGGCGACGTAAGCAAAATGTTGTCTTGAGTTTCAGCAGCATCTCAGTTTCAGTTTCACGTGCTCAGACAGCCTAAATTCATCACGCCACAGTTCTGCGGGTAATTGTATTTTTCCAGATCCAAAAGTTGACATGTCTTGTGCAGAGAGCTTGCTTTAATTTCCCATTTACAATGATTCCGCGGAAACTAAAAGTAAGATATATTAGATTGTTAATTAGCAACTAATTACCAGATATCACCCATCCACCCATGGTCGGCACCACTGACACATGTCTTCTAACGAGCCGTCCTTGTACTTCAGAATGGCTATTTTTAAATATTACGTAAATTCTTTGTAGAAACACCAGTCTATGTAATACATAAGCGACTAGCTTTCACTCGGATGAGGCATTGGCAACACATGTACAAAAAATACACGAGCTAAAGATACTACAGCCTGCCAGCAGATTCATAAAATTTAAGCAAAGGCTGCCGGTATTCATGACAATGTAACAGTACTTCAGCCTGATAATTGTTCCACGCAACATTTTTTACAATCCAAAACTTGTAAAAAACTTGTAAAACCTTATAAAAATTGGATACTCTGTTGCGTTTTGACTAGTATGTCAGGCCTCAGCTGCTAAGTTATACATAATAAACATAAAACGTAGTTCACAAAAGGACGGTCAAACCACAAAAACTTTCACTTGTATTGGGCAGGTGACGGTACGCAACACATGCGAAAAATATAAAATATTGACCAAGCAGCATGGTACAAAAAGTTGAGCACTGGCTGCCAGTGTTGATGTGCCCTATAAGGGAATACAAACGTTAACAGTTGTAGTTCTAAGCTGGGACATTGTTCCCTGGCTGGCAAATAGGTTTCATAAACAAACTATGTTAAGGAAGAGCAAGCAAGCTATAATCTTTGTACAAGACTGCTGACAATTGTTTCACACACATTAATGTTAAGGCAGACCTAATAAGAACTAGACGTATTGTAATCTTCTTTTCAGCACATAGCAACACCCAGCAACGTTTTCGATAAATCCGTGCAGACTACAGTACACCACGTTTCTTTTTCACTGACCTACACTTGGGCACTATTACATTGTCTGCCAAGTCATCAGGACAAAAAAAACTGCAGTCTATAGATAATGTGGTTGGCACAGAGGCAGCGGAAGAAGTTACTGGATCATGCTATTATCGTGATCAAAAAGAAAGAAAATGATACATTAAAATTGCACAAACTATTGCTCAAGCTATTGCACAAAATTGTCAGGCTAGCATTCATATAGTAACGTACATGAACCTCGGTGTCGCATTGCCTGCACAACTCTGTTCACAAACTTTGTAACAACCACTTGGCATTGTTACATTCAAACCAAAAAACAATCGTTCCAGTACTGCACTGGTGTTGAAGTATTTAGGCCCATATACTATGTTCAATACAAAAAAATGCACTCATGATTGCGATGACCCCTTGCTCTGCATTTTTGACCATGAACAGCCGCTCCTTGTCGACACAGAGGTGGAGAAACTCTGCCTGTTCCAGGTTGTGGCCAGAATACACCACACAGGGGGTGAGTGGAACCCTCTCGTCCTGCAATGACAACAAAGAAAGCTTACTGATCATGAAAGTATAATAATGCTTTTGTGTAAGCACATTTTAAAGGGGTTGCTATGCTTATTGTCATGGAGCGGCACATTTTCGAGAGATTTCAAGTGGTTTTGAAGCTAATTAACGGAAGCCAAAAAAACGTCGTGTCCTCACTGTGCGGCGTATAGTTTCGAGAAGGCGACAGGCCGATTAACGGGCATCAAAAACGTCGTGGCCCCACGGGCTGGCATCTCGTTTCGAGACATCGACACGCCGATTACCGGACCTAGAGGTGTGCGTCCGTGTGGTGCATGCAGTGCCGGGGCTCGACCTTGGAGAGAGGGCAATCTACCATCCTTCGTCCATGCTGAAAGGGGCACGGCCGAGACTTTTGGGAGGAGTCATGAATTAATTAGGTGAACTCTGCATACCCGCAGTTCCCCTACATAGGGAACAAGAGAAAGGAGAGGCTATTTAAGTGCAGGTTTTAATCCCAGCTAATTAGTCTAGAAGCGGAACCTATGTGCTGCTGAGAAGCCATCAGGGGGCTAGTGCCGTCCAGTATCTCCTGGTCCGCGTGGCCACGTCGGAATTCCGAGGAACTAGTTGACGTACGAGGCTACAAACTAACGTCTGCAACGAAGCTCACGGTAGATCGCCTTAAGTTAGCTCAACCTGCTTGAGAGAAGACGTCAAATCTAGACTCCCGGGAAATCCAGCCCAGCAATTGCAGCCACCTCAGCAAGATCGGCCCGCCAGCATTCTTCGGGAAAGCTCCGCGCGCCGACTTCACGGTTTATGGTCTTGCTCCTGCTGCCCGGCCACGCGTATGACATCGTTGTTTCCTTTTGAACTTTATTTTAGTGAAATGCTGTTAGGTGTTAATCTTGTATATTTGATCCGCGCCCTGTTTCATATGTATATGTATTGTTAATTGCTCATCACATTTCTCCGGCATCATTGTGTTTCAGGGGCGCTATAACGTAAAGATTCCAAACTGTTTTGATTCCAATTTCTGCAATCAGCCTCCACGATTGGTCAAAACTATTTCGAGCCACTCCCAACTTCGCCTGTCTGTCACGTGACGTCACGAAAACTGCGACAGCTCCCCATCTGATATAACGTGTACACACTGATTATGCATGATTAAACCGCACAAAAGAAAAATAATCATTCCTGATTCAACGCCTTTTCACCATTAGCCCTCTGCTATTATCCAATGTTTTCTGGATACGCCCACTTCGCCTGTGTCTCGCAACCTCACAAAACTGCGAAAACTCACCACGTCAAAGTGACGTGTACGCGAAAAAAATGCTTTATTATGCCGAACAAAACTGAAAATTTCTCTGAATAGCCACAGACTGCCCCGTTCCGAAAGGAATAAAGTATGGCTGCCCGCGGATCACTCAGGCTCTCGTTACTCTTACCTGCCGGTGAGCATGTAATTATTTGCGCATGATAAACATTTTTGTGTATCAGTAAAACGTTATCGAGCCTTTTCGACATGCATACGTTATCGCTCTGCCAACTCTTCCTTGCTGAGGAACCGTTTTAGCAGCATTCTTATTCTTCCGTTGCACGCCGCCGCGATTTTCTACCAGCCACCGCAAGCTAAGTAAGGCTAAGCGGACCAATCGGATAAGCCAGCACCACCCTCTTCATGTGGTTATCTATTTTCACTGTGCTGGCTCGGCCCCATCGAAACCCTCTCCACTAGAGCGTGCTCCTCTTGTCAGCCAATTAGATAAGAAAAACCGCTGAGTGTAAGCAATGTTATTGCTTTTGAAAGCAAACAAAGGTAACCTCCTATAAACGAGGAGAGTGCTTGATTGGGTTGTTCAGACAACGCTGCGGGTCACCACCCGATGCTTGCATTGGTGGTTACGTAAATTTGACGTCTAGAGTTTGCAATCAAAACTATTTGGAATCATTTTATGTTATAGCACCCTAGGTGTGTTTGTATTGTCTTTTCTATTACTTTATTTTATTAATTGTGTATACTTATCTGGCGATAAATAGTTTTTTTTTGTTTACTCCCGACTCTGACTCTTTTTATTCTGTTCGCTTGAGTACGGAACGACCAACCGGCTTGTATACCCCGTCGATTGACTGCGCGCCGACGACGAACGAATCACAGCTGTGACACTTATGCAAGCAAGCATAATGTCATGCAGCCTTAACTGCAAACAATGTAGGCTGTAGAGAAGCTTAACACAACTCAGAATTATTCGAATAACCTGTGTAATCCAAGCAAGGTCAATTTTTCAGCATAGATGCTCCTCACATCGAGTGCAAGAGCAGTTCAAAATTGTTCGTTTGTTCATCCTTACGTTTTGTATATTGACTTATGATTTAATTGCTGTTTTTTATTATTTATACATGTATTGTTGTTGTTCTTCCTAATATGTACAGCACTTAATAGTGATTGTATCCCCCCCCCCCCCATATGTAGTACACTCCCTGTGAGGGCCTTTACCGGCAGCATGAATAAATAAAAATGAATAAATAGCTGGTGAAATTAGGTAGCATCTCAGATCACATTAAAAAAAAGCATCTGGATCTTTATACAGTTGCCAAACTGTTTCTACGATTGAAGCCATTTGAGGAATTACAGCATTGTTTAGATCCGATTTCATTAACAAAAAAAAAAGTTGTCGCAGTTTTGCCTGAAAGGTGAAGCATCAATTGCGATAGCAAATTTGAAGAGAGCTATACGGAGTAATGATAGCAGCTTTATCAGCTGTATAAACTTGGACATGCAGCAGCACCGGCAACACGCAGAACTGTTGTCGACGCCGTCGGCGTTTTGCCCGCGTTCGCTCAAAATGCGTGCGGCGTTGGTGACTGTTGCCGGAGCCTCTGATATAAGTAGGCACTCGGTGCCGCAGCTAAACGTCGCCTCCCTTCCCTCCCCCTCCCCCCACGGCCTTTCGTGCGTCGGAAGAAGGCACGTTTGCTCTACATATATGGTGATTGTAGAGGAGGAAAGAGACGCCTACTTCTGCAGCCCTTAAGGGAGCACAGAGCAGAACGCGCGTTTGTTCTCCGCCGTGCGTTCACTCCCCGTGAAAGCGCGCGTCCCTCGCGCCCTTTCACTCGCACATACAGCGTTCGGCGACGATTTCATCTCCATTGACGTCATACGGAACCTCACGGCGACGGCGACGGTGACGCTGACGGCAGAAATCTGCTTTTGAGTGTCCGTATAATTGCTATCGCAATAAAATGTGACGGAACTTACGTCCTCATGTACAAATAGCGCTGGCACTGCTGGTTGTTCCTTCCCATTTGAAGCAATTATCCTCAGAGTTGCAACAGCAAGGAGGTCTGTAAACAGATGAGAATTCGTGTTAGCTTCAATGATCACACGGACATGTGCAATACAATTGCACAAAATTCTTGTTCTTTTTACTTGTAAAACCTCTGTTTACCTTTGATTCAACAAAATCTTTGTTTTTTAAAAGTGCTGAATATAGCAATCACAAAGCAAGAGGTTATAATCGTCACACAGAAAATTTCGATTGCGATCGAGGGGACCGCACTACCATGTAGATCAAACGTGGTAAATTCCTCGTTGGCGTAACCTATTCTCCGCGCACAGGCGCGGTATTTCGGACAGCCATTCCCGCGCCTGCGGGTCAGCCATGCCAGATTATACCTTTCTCACGCCTTACGACGCTCTACCTTCAAAATACCACTACTGATTTTCCCGGGGGAGCAGTTGAGGCATTTTCTTTGAGTTAATATGTTTTGAAAAGTCACGGAGAGCATACGGAACGACCAACCCGCTTGTATACCCCGTCGATTGACTTCGCGCCGACGACGAACGGGTGACATCTGTGACACTTAAGCAAGCAAGTATAATGTCATGCAGCCTTAACTGCAAACAATTTAGGCTTCAGAGAAGCTTAACACATACAAAATGGCTGGCATGCGCGAAAATACTGCTCCCCCGGGAAAATCAGTGATGTTATTTTGAAGGTAGAGGCGCGAGAAAGCTGTATAATCCGGCATGACTGATGCAGCACGAGCGCCGCAGGCGGTATGTCCATCCGACGTAACGCGCCCGTGCGAGAATAGGTGACGCCAACGAGTAATCTACCCCGAACGTAATCCTTTTCCCCATTCACGCGTCCTTTTTGC